>NC_045682.1:1250200-1550200 GCF_003331165.1 Xiphophorus hellerii
AGTCTAAAACAGCTTTGGGACAGAAAGCCCCCTTCATACATGGCGAGAACACAAGACCCCACACACAAACCCAAAAGTTTGTGTTTGTCATGTGGCTGGGAGACCCATTGATGAGTCTCAAGCCACCTTTGTGTCTGTGCAGGTGAACTACCTTAACAAGTCTCTGGACACCTTCAACACCCTGCTGGTATATCCTATCTACTATGTCCTCTTCACCTCTGTGGTCCTTTCCACCTCCATCATCCTCTTCCAGGAGTGGAGCAGCATGTCTGCCGTGGATGTGGTCACAACGCTGGGCTCGTTCCTGGTCATCGTGGTGGGTGTGGCCTTGCTGCACCTGTTCAGGGAGCTGCAGGTGGGCATTCCTTCCCCCCTAATATCCCTCCTCAGATGAACGAAAGCTTTTCTTCTTATTTTTGCTAATAAAGGTACGACGATTCAAGCTCATACAGGAATCTGACGTTTGATTTCTCTTAATGCAGATTACAATGAAGCAACTGACCAATCAGCTTTCTCAGCCAGTGGAGAGGGAGGGACTTACAGAAGAGGTCACAACCAATGGAAGAGGAGGAAGGAATAAAAAGGAGGATAAATATGGACTGATGGACAATGTAGTGATAGAAAGTCTGCCTCCTATGAGAGAGGAAGGACCCAGAGTCTTCATAATCAGCTGAAAAAGAGAATTCCAGAAGTTTCTGCACTGTTACTTGATATTTCCTGCACTTTTTCAAACTTTTGCTGCCGTCTTAGTTTATGCTATAGGTCCCTCCAATCTCGCATCATGGTATTTAACGGTACAGTACTAGTCGACCTTTTTAATTTGTAAATATTTAAGAAATCTTGCCTGTAAATACCAATTTAGTAGAAGGTTCAAATAATTTATTGGAAATAAGTACTTTAGAGCCCACACAAAATATGCCGTCAAAGAAATAATAAATAATAATAAATAAGACAAGTCGACAGAAAACAAGAAAATCCCAAAAATTGATCAAAGTTTACCATCAAACTGGTTAGTTAAATAATATCAAACTGCTCCTCATAGCTGTCATTAACCTGGAGCATTTTAAAGATTTTATTCTTTTTGATCATACGAGTCGACAACATTAAATTATCAGATGAGTTAGTGTCTTCTGTTATGGACTCCAAATTGGCTCTGCCTCTTCTTTCACAGGCGGTTTGGCTGGAAAGAGTTTTTCCATGATGTCTCAGGCTGTTCATAAATCACCAGTTGGACCCAAGAAGAGTCCCAAGAAGATGTTAATTGAAAAGACCATCATGGCACCAAAGAAGGTTTTTTGCAGTTGACCTTTTACCCCTAATACTTTTTTCAAAGTTTTTGTGCTACTAGTGGCCTTTATTAAACAGTAGAAAGGAAGAAAGGCAGAGAGACTAAATAAATTATAAAGTCAAATATAATTAAATATTGCTTTAAAATGGTGATTATCTACATTTCCAACATGTACACTTGATGTGACAACTTGTCATAGGAGGAGGCTCACATTTTCATTTTGGCTGTTTTAAACAGACATAGTGTCCTAATTTATTCATCATAAGAAAGATGGTATTAGTTTAATAGGAAGCATTTTTAATCACTTAATCACCATTTTTCAAGGGTGTCATTTATTTGGGTGTTGTGTCACGCTCTGTGTGGCCTGATTGTTGGAAACAAGGAAAACAAAATAAGATTTTGGCTGTTATGCAGGGCACTGTGCTGCTTTCAAAATGAACAGCTTAACTTTTGTTTTGGAACTGGACTGGTTAGAAGACTCTTCACTTTTGGTATGATTACCTACCATTGCAAATATTAGCTCTGAGGCACTACCTTGCTTAGCAACTCTGAGGTCTATTAAGTGTGGGTCTGCTTTCTCTGCTGGGCTGCTGTTTTTTGAAATCCCTTCAAAAAAACTCAGCTTCTGCTTGAAGTGTTTGGTGACTGAAACTAGTTTCTTTCAGATAAAGTTGTAGACATTCATTAATGTTTTATTTTACGTGTTAAAATTACAATTGAGGTACTAATTAAAACAGATATCTCACAAATGAGGTTAGAAATGGGTCAAGAGACATTTTCTTCTAAGTTATTGTTCCAGTTGTCTGAGATTCAGTATCGTTAAGAGCCCTTCATGACAACTGCTTCTTAGTAGAGGAACATAGACATTAGGCCTGCAACTAAGAATTAAATTGATTCATCTTATCAAATTTTTTCTAACAATTGATTAGTCAGCAAAAAAATTTACTTCCACTTCGGAACTGCTAAACAGGAACAAAAGTTGAGGGTTTGAAGAAGTTTAACCATTTTCTTCCAAAAGTAATCCTCCATTTCACTTTGTTTTCAGAAATGGGTGAAACCACACCCCCACTGATTTGTGTAAATGGAGGATAGTTTCTATGTGCTGAATTATCTTTTGCTTTGAAAAGGTGGATGAATTTAATTACACAATATGTGATCAATCTGAATATTATATGAAAATGCAATATTTACATTTTGAAAAATATATTTAGTATACCGAACTATCAAATAATCGTGACAGTTAAGGAAGCTTTTTGGTTTTCAAAATGAGACTCGACACCTCACCTTTGTGCAGATTCTCTTACTGAAACAACTCAGAAGAATTTATATCAAGACGATCAGCAGTTGATTTGAATGAAGCTTATTTCATGAAAACTTATATATTGTTTATATATTTTTGTGGTTTAGCTTTATCTAAAGTTGTAAATCCATAGTATTAGGGCAGGGAGAAATGCCTATTTATTTTGACCTTTGACTTTCAGTTGACAGAATTATTCTTTACATGAAAGACTACAGTATATCTTAAAAAGGATACAATACATTTCAAAAGAATTCATAAACAACTGAAGCTTTAAACACAATCCAATTTAACACCTCTGACATTTTTACTTGTTAAAATTGTCATTAAGAGTTTGTTTTAATTTGAATTAATTTAGTCTATTTACTGATTTAAAAGTGTGCTGTTGTCACATCTGGGCCTCATCAGGTTGATCAATTGTGATCCCCCTTTGTGTTGCTGTCATCAGACTGTGGCATGGAGAAACACATTACTGATAATGAAATGTTTTTTGTCCTGATGTCTCACTCTCCTCTGAGCTGAAGACTGGAGTAATGAAGCAGACAAAACTCAGGGTGAGCTTGACCTTGGTAGGCAGGTCAAAAACAGTAGATCAAGATGTTGAAAGTGAGCGTTTGCTGCTGAACACATTTAAGTTTGTGAAGCTTAGAGAAACCAAAGAACAAATAAAATTTTTGTTTCAGAATTCACCTGATTTTTTTTCTTTTTCTCTCTTCCTGATCATTTCAGCAAAAACAAAGTGCTTTGTTTGAGAATTATGTTGAATGGTTAGTTTTCACTAAATGAAAACTTTAGAAAAGTAATTTATCTAAATATATTTTGGTTTCAGTTGGAGTTTTCTATAGTTTCCACCCCATATTATATTGTACAATGTAATGTGACTGTAAAATGTGACTTTTAAAATCTCATTAGATTAATGACAGAACCTGTTCTGTTTCTGACAAAAGTCAGTGCATTTGTTGCCTTATATGATTCTGAACAGTTGTTACAATGCAAAGTAATTCAAAGAGGAATAGGTGGGAGGGTGCCAAAAGGGTGATTGTTTTATAATGTGAAGGTACACAGTGCCAGTCAATTAATGACACACTAGAAACAATGTTTGAATATGTGAATCGTGAAAATGATTCACATAAAAAAACTTTAAATTCATTAAATGCAGAGCACAATAACTATCACAGCAGTTGCTGGTCGATATGAGCATCAGGTAATATTAATTGGATAGTCCGAGAACCTGTAACATTCAAATTGCTTATCTAGTCAAATTCTTGATTAAAAAATGATAAAGAAAAAATTACAAAACACTTGAGCATTCTCTCAATTTAACAAGTAATGTAATTACAGAAGCAACCTCAGTTTGCTGGTTCATCTCTTACAGGAATCCTCTAAGATTTGAACCTGAGTGTTCATAAATGAATTCATAAATCTGCTCTGCTCAAAGCAAAATACAAAGATGTTACTTCTCTATAGTTAGCAAGGTACAACCATAACCAATATCTTCATCACAATAGTCAAAAATTTTACAACTGTATTGCTTCCTAAAATTGAGAATATGTTTTCCCATTTTAAGACTCCCTGAGGATTAAATTATGTTTTAGTTTAGCAATAGGTAAAACCTTTAAGCCTGAAACTGTCCTTTCATTTCTAAAACAAGATTTTTCCATTGTGATGGAAGGTTGAAGAAATAAAACATTGTGTCATGAGGAGTTTGAACATCATTATGTTTAGCTTCAATAAGGCAGACTGACTTAAACTTGTCTGATTTGTATCTGACATCACAAACCTCACTTATCTCTCTGAGCAGCACAGATCACTTCAAGTCCTGCTGTGGGAAAACCCTCTGCTGCTGTTGGTGTTCAGACAGAAACCTCTGAGGACTAATTATCTTGCAGCATGGATCATCCAGAGGCAGACTGTCAGACAGGAAACCACCTGCAGGCTCTGTCTAGATGATCCTCTGTCACTTTAGCACCTTCACTCTCAAGTTAAACCCTGAGAAGGGATTTAAAGTGACAGCCAGTTCCAGTTCATATGCAGTTCTCAACCTGAAAATCAGTTATTTATTCCTACCCAGTTGAAACTTAAAGGAATAATTCAAGGCTTATCCAAAGTATGCTGAGTGCTGCTGATGAACTATTCAGAGAATATTTAGGTTGATCTCATTTGGAAGTCTCACATAAGGGCATTTCCCCCCAATACAATAAAATCATTCCAAATCAGATCCAATTAAACTTTTTTGTAATACATAAGATTCAGTTGATCAAATGCAGTTACTTGCAAAATTTTATACTCCACACAGAAAAAAAAGGGAATGGAGCTACAGTTAGTGATGGGTCGGGCAACACCGATGCGTCGGCGCATGTGTCAAGCTCATAGACCAAAACCCGCGTCGGTGCGCGTATTGTTTTTAGCAAGTCACGTGACCGATACAGGAACTGTGTCGAAATGACACTGGTGCGCCAAACTGTGTATATATAGAAGCGAATCTGTCAACGGGATGCACTTGGATGCATTTGCCAAAAATAATTCTTGATCTTTTACGGTACAGCGTCAACTATGGAGCAGCCTCAAGGCAAACGAAAGGTTTCGTAGTTTGGGACCATTTTAATCTTACGTCAGAAAATAAGGTATTGGTTGTCACTTAGTAGTTGTTTCAGCCGGTTCTTTTCAGATAGATCTACTCGATCTATCTGAATCCAAATTCAGCTGAAATTGACTCTTAGTTTACTTTCATATTATGTTCTGCAGGTTAAGTTTTGCATATGTTTCTTATGGAAGCCCGTTACTATGGAAGCCCGTTTCCGCCAGCCATTCTACAAATTACTCAGTTGCTTTTTATGAATTATTTCATATAAATGTATTGTTTACTTCATCTTTGTTCTACAGCAAGAGAAGTTGTGTCAAAAAAAACGGAACAGACTAAATTTCAAAATATTAGAAAAACTTTTTTTTTTAATGAAAATTTTTTGGGAAAAAACAAACAGTCCACAAGCATCCTCGTTCCAAACACGTTCACTTTCATTTTCATCACTTGGTACATGTTCACATTATTTATTGACTGTATCGAAGAATATCAAATATGTTTTGATTTTAACTGAAGATATGACATAATACAATATATTATGTCATATAATGCATATATGACATAATAATATAATTATGAATAATATTATTATGAATTATTCATTCAAAAGCTGTAATTCATTCAAAAACGCAAATTTCGGTCATAATTATCACGGCCTTTCTGCCGCTACCGGACAAAGAGGGAGAAGCAGGGGCAGCGAGCAGTAAAAAATAAAATTACTTAAATATTATTGTGTAGACATCAAATCAGTCGGTGAACTGCGTTGCCTGTAGGGATTTTTAATGTCCAGCAGGTGTCAGTATTCAGTGACACAGTATTGACGCAGTATCAATACAGTTTTGCTATGGGTCGAAACGATACATGACGCCTCATTTACCCATCACTAGAGCACTGTCTTAAAAGAAATTGAGTTTACCACATGTAATAAATTAAGTTTGTCAAACTTGATTTATTTACGTTTGTTTAACATGACAAATTAAACTTAATATATTTACTTGGATAAACTGAATTTAATTACTCATAACAAATTAACTCAGTGTTTTTAAGTTGGATCACCCGTTTTCTTTTTTCAGTGCATGAACTTTGTTACGTCACAATTCCAAACTTTAAATCTGTTTTATTAGAACTTTATGTGAATGACTGATGTAACCCAGTGTTTAAAAACACAAGAAAAAATAATAGATGTTGATTCAATGTCTTATTCTACCAAAATAGCTAAAAGGTAATTACGTAAATCTTCAGAAAATGTGAAATATGCTTTTAGTGTTAGCTTCTATTGACAGATTAGGCAGCCAATGACTGGCGCGGTCTGGTTTCGTGTCGGCCAATGGGGTTGATCGTCCCGCCCCTTTTTAACAGCTGGCGGTTGTTTCGTTCGGAGCGCGGCAGACAGGCTTGAAAGCTAACAGCTGACGGTTGCTTCGCTCAGAACGCTTGAGAACAGCTGACGGTTGTTTCGCTGCGAACGCTTGAGAGCTAACAGCTGACGGTCGTTTCCGTAAAGAGGTAGACAGAAATTGACAATATTAATATAAATTCACTAAATATATAATTCAAAATACTACATTCGGTTTTATTAGATCTCGGAGGGTTTCCCCCGTGAACAGCTGAAGCCCGAAAAATAGCCGTTGACAGCTCGGAGCATCGGTGAGTCATCGCACGCGCTCGGCAGTTGGTTAAGTAAATTTGGTGAAAATTGGCTAAAATACCTATTAAATTATAAAATTTAATATAAAATAAAATTGATTGTAAGATTTTGTATTGTTATTGTTGTGTATGTTGTATTTGTTTTATGTAATTGCATTTATTTTAAGATTGAATGTATATTATATTCTTTTTTTTACCACATATAAGCTAATCTATTTAGTTTTACTAATATGTTGGAAAAATTGTGTTCTGTAAACTTGTTGTTATACAACATGAAAGAAAAAAATAAGAAGAACTTGAGAAATTATTAAATAGCATCTTATGTGCTAAAATGTTTTACTTTGGCCTTGTTATAGGTCAGGTTTTTTTTTTTTGGAGTTTGTACAGTACACGTTTGGCTTGGAGGGCCAAAGATTCCAAGACCCTCTTCACCTGAAACTGGATGGCGAGCCCCAGCCCAGAGGACCAGGCGCACGGGTAGATAGTAACCCGACTGGTCACCAGCTGAGAGACTTTGAGACTGAAGAATTAATTCATTGGAGACTGAAGTATTCAATTTATTTATTTATTTATTTTTTTTAAAAAAGCGCGCAGTATTTGTTTGTCTGTTTTAAATGTGGATCCACAATTGTTTATTATATTAAATATTTGCTCTTTTCTTGTAGACACTGTGTGTTCTGTTGTTGCTCACACCTGGGTTTCCTAGAATTTAATATCTTCTGATTAGGCCCAACTTCCTATATATATAGTATAAATTAATTAACCTGTTTTTGTGAGTTGCAGGTTACAAAAAATCTGGCGAGTACAGCCAGGAGCCTAGTTGTGTGACAACAGTGGAACAACAATTTGAATTTTATCTGTTAACACATTGGTACTATGGATTTCATTGCAAAATTAGGAATTAAGATACCAAATGCAGTCATTGTGAGCGGTTTAACTGGATCTGAAAAGGATGATGATGTTTTTGACTACTTGCGACAATGTGGTACAATAAGTAGGACACTAACAGTCGATGATAGCTCATCTGAGTTTTACCAGAACTGTGTCGTGGAGTTTAGCTCTGATTTAGCTGTTCAGGAGCTAACACCTGCATTGCCTTACCTGTATCCATCAGCTGAAAATCCAGATGTTAAATACTGTGTCCGCGCCCTAACAGATGTTTACACAAAAACCGTAGGGGGCAGTGTAACTGATACCTACCTCACTGAACTAAAGACCTTAGCTAAGTTAAGTGGGAAGGATTTTGAAGAAGTCTTAAGGGAGGTGATGTCAAAGTTTGAAGAGTCCATGGGATCTGTTGAGGCAGCTGCAAGCCCATGTCCAAATAATGACACAGAGCCTACACAAAGTGTTGGTTTCCCTCCACACCACATTGATAACCCCCACTCTCCTAAGCTTGTTCAGAGCCCTAACCCAAGTTCCTTGAAACTTAATCAGAAACCTCATATATTAAGTCAAACCGATCTAGTCTCACCTGAAGTACAGAGGATTGTGGTTGAACATGTTGTCAAAACTACAGAGAAGACATCTAATGGTCACTCCACCCTTAGGTTGAGAGCTTTTTCTGGAAGAAACCCTAGACCATATCCCGAAGTTGACTATGAAACATGGCGTTCCCATGTTGACTTAATGATGGGAGACACATCTCTTTCTAACTTGGAAAAAACCCGAAAAATTCTTGAAAGCCTTCTCACTCCAGCTTCAGATGTCATTCGGCCTCTTGGGCCTGATGCATCCGTTGATGACTATCTTAGGCTGCTTGAGTCGGCATTTGGCACTGTTGAAGATGGTGAGGAACTGCTTGTGCGATTCATGAACACTTTGCAGGATCCTGGGGAGAAACCATCTGCGTACTTGCATCGCCTACAGGTGGCACTGAGTCTTGCAGTGCGCCGGGGTGGTGTAGACCCCCGAGAAAGAGACAGACAGCTTCTTAAGCAATTTCAAAGAGGCTGTTGGGATGATAACCTGCTGACAGAACTGCAGTTGGAGTTAAAGAAAAATAATCTGCCCACGTTTGCAGAACTATTACTCCTACTCCGTATTGCAGAAAACAGACAAGAAGTTAAAAGCACAAGAATGAGAAAACACTTTAGTGCAACCAAACAAAAAGCAGCGTCACATGAACAAACTGTCACTGAAACAAAAATGGACTTTTCCGAAACAACTTCAAACACTTTAAGTGATCTGAAAAAACAGGTTGCTGATTTAAAAAGCCAATTAGCAGCAGTTATGAAACAAAAGAAACAAACAGTACCTAAGAAGAACCAAACAACAAAACCTGACCATGCAAACCCTGAACCCAACTTACCTTCACACAGCCGCCCTAGTTCACGGCCCAAGCCTTGGTACTGCTTTCGCTGTGGGGAGGACGGACATATTGTTGCCAACTGTGAATCTGAGCCAAACCCTGCACTTGTAGAGGCAAAACGTAAAGAACTAAAAGCAAAAAGGCAAATATGGGATAGACAACACAATGGCTCTGCTTCTTTAAACTGAAGTTTGCCTCTGTTGAGGGACAAACAGAGGCTACCACAGAGTCAAACCGTCCCCTTGAACCCAAGCAAAATGTGCCGACTAAAAAACGTGCCATTTTAAAGTCGCATACTAAAACCGGCAGATTCAAACTGCCTCAAGGTTTAATCGGTACTAAAAGTACAGCCCAAGTAAAGATTGACAGCAATACTGTAAACTGCTTACTCGATTCTGGCTCCCAGGTGACCACGGTCCCACAATCATATTATGAACAACATCTGTCCAGTCATCAGATTAAGCCACTTTTTGACCTACTCGAAGTAGAAGGTGCAAACGGCCAATCAGTGCCTTACTTAGGGTACATTGAAATGAACGTCACTTTTCCAAAAGAGTTTCTCGGCATTGAAGCCGATGTGTCAACACTTGCCTTAGTCGTGCCAAACATTCGAGCTGCTTCCCAGTCTTTGGTGTTAATTGGAACTAACACCTTAGATGTGCTTTATGAATTGTATAACGAAGCATGTCCCGGACTGCAGCCTCTCATTTCAGATGGTTATAAGGCAGTGTTAAAAGTGCTAGAGTTAAGACACAAACAGACCAAAGGCAGTAGCCTTGGTCTAGCAACCATGTATAACAAAGGCCCTCAGCTAGTCCCAGCAGGCCAGACAGTTGTCCTGGAAAGCTTGGTAGCAGTGTCAACTAATACCACAGAGAGATCTGTGCTGCTAGAGCACCCATCCTTTTCAACCTTACCTGGGGGTGTCCTAGTAAAGCCAAGTCTCATCAGCTTACCTGAGCGAGCACCCTACCTGATACCAGTTGTTCTCACCAATGAAACTGAACATGATGTGACAATCCCTCAAAAATGTGTGATTGGAGAGATCCACACGTTCCAGAGAGTCCTCTCTCACCAACATTCAGTGGGATCTTCCAAATCTGAAGTCGGTCAAAAACACAATCTGGTTTTTAACTTTGAGTCCTCTCCTATCAGTACTGAGTGGAAAGAGCACATCTTGCATAAGCTCAATAACATGCCAGAGGTTTTTGCACAAAATGACCTTGATTTCGGTCGGACTGATCAAGTCAAGCACAACATTAAACTGTCAGATGAAACTCCATTCAAACACAAAGCACGACCCATACACCCCAATGACCTAGAAGCCGTCCGTAAACATTTACAGGAGCTGCAACAAGCAGGCGTGATTCGAGAATCCACTTCACCGTTCTCTTCGCCCATTGTCGTTGTGCGAAAGAAAAATGGCGACGTCCGTCTCTGCATAGATTACAGAAAACTCAATTTGCAGACTGTAAAAGACGCTTACGCGCTCCCGAACTTGGAGGAAACATTCTCTACATTGACTGGATCTAAATGGTTTTCAGTCCTTGATTTAAAATCTGGCTACTATCAGATTGAAGTAGAGGAAGCTGACAAACCAAAAACTGCGTTTGTATGTCCCAGTGGCTTTTGGGAGTTTAATAGAATGCCTCAAGGCATTACAAATGCTCCCAGCACTTTCCAGCGCCTTATGGAACGATGTATGGGTGACATGAACTTAAAGGAAGTTCTTGTGTTCCTTGACGACATCATTGTCTTTTCCAAGACACTTGAGGAGCATGAAACTCGATTAATGAAGGTTCTAAACCGCCTCAAAGAGTACGGTCTTAAACTGTCTCCTGAAAAATGCAAGTTTTTTCAAACTTCGGTGCGATACCTCGGACACATAGTATCCCACAAAGGGGTGGAGACAGACCCAGAGAAAGTGAAAGCTCTGAGTAGCTGGCCTGTGCCCAGAGACCTTAAACAACTTCGTTCGTTTTTAGGTTTCTCGGGGTACTACAGGCGCTTTATCAAGAACTATTCGAGCCTTGTTAAGCCTCTCACAGATCTAACATCAGGCTATCCACCGCTGCGTAAGAGCACAAAACCCAAAACTAAGCCTGCTGAGTACCATGATCCGAAAAAACCCTTTGGTGAGCGGTGGACTCCCTCTTGTGAGCAAGCTTTCAAAGACATCATTGAGAAGCTCACTTCTGCTCCTATCTTGGCATTTGCAGACCCTAAGCTGCCGTACTCACTTCATACCGACGCCAGCACCACAGGGCTTGGCGCCGCCCTTTATCAGGAACAGAATGGACAAACAAGGGTCATTGCTTATGCCAGCAGGGGGTTATCCAGGAGCGAAGCTCGTTACCCCGCCCACAAGTTAGAGTTTTTGGCCCTAAAGTGGGCTGTAACCGAAAAGTTTGCAGACTATCTTTATGGGAACCAGTTTACTGTCATTACTGACAGTAACCCTCTGACCTATATTCTGACAACAGCTAAGATGGATGCAATGAGCTACCGTTGGTTAGCTTCTCTTTCCACCTTTAACTTTAAGCTCCAATATAGAGCAGGAAAACTCAACTCTGATGCAGACGGTCTTTCAAGGCGACCGCATGGTGAGTTATTGAATGATGCTGTATCACAAAAAGAGCTTGACAGGATACAACAGTTCACCCAAACTCATTTGGCACAGCAAGACACCAGTTTAAGCCAAGAGGTTGTGTCAGCCATCTGTGAGAGACCCTTATGTTGTAGTTTCTCAGATGAACCTACCCCTCTTGTTCACTCATTAGCCATCTCGGTAAACACCTTACCAGATGACTTTGTCAATGAAGATGATTGTGGTGGTCTTCCAGTCGTGCCTCATCTGTCAGCTGAACAACTCAAACAAGAGCAATGAGCTGACCCTTGCTCGCGCGAGGTCATTATCCAAATTGAGACTGGTAAAAAGGTTCCACCTACAGTCAGAACAGAACTTCCAAATATAAGTCTGTTGCTTCGAGAACTAAATCGTCTTGAGCTGCACAACCAAATATTGTACCGAACACGCCAAGATGATGGCAGTGTCACTCATCAGCTCGTCCTACCCGAGCAGCTCCGTGAGGCAGTTTTTCACAGTCTCCATAATGATATGGGCCATTTAGGTATTGAGCGTACCCTCGATCTCGCCAGAGGAAGGTTTTATTGGCCTCGTATGGCAGCTGACATCGAGAACAGAATCAAAACATGCAACCGCTGTGTGCGGCGAAAGACCCCTCCGGAAAAAGCTGCAGCGCTTGTGAACATAAAGTCTACCAGACCGCTTGAACTGGTTTGTATGGATTTCTTATCCATTGAGCCAGATCAAAGCAACACAAAGGATGTGCTCGTACTAACTGATCACTTCACTAAGTATGCCATAGCCATTCCAATTTCTAACCAAAAAGCCCAAACCGTGGCAAAATGTCTTTGGGATCACTTTATAGTTCCTTATGGCATCCCTGAACGATTACATAGTGATCAAGGGCCAGATTTTGAGTCACACGTAATAAAAGAACTTTGCAAGATCATGGGCATTCACAAGATTCGAACCACTCCTTATCATCCTAGGGGGAATCCTGTGGAACGCTTTAACCGCACCTTGTTAAGTATGCTTGGGACCTTAGAACATAAAGACAAAACGCAGTGGCGCAACTTTGTAAAACCATTGGTCCATGCGTACAATTGTACAAAAAATGACACAACCGGATTTGCACCTTATGAATTAATGTTTGGTCGTCAACCCAGATTACCTGTTGACCTTGCATTCAACCTACCTCTCCAAAACAAAAGTTTTAAGTCCCACTCACAATATGTGGAAAAACTGAGAACAACTCTCCAAGAAAGCTACAAACTAGCAATCCAAAATGCTAACAAAATGGCTGACAGAAATAAAGCCAGATTTGACATGCGTGTAAAACCATCCAAACTAGAACCTGGAGACCGAGTTTTGGTGCGAGCCGTTCGTCTTAGGGGTAAGCATAAACTAGCCGATAGGTGGGAGACAGACATTTATGTTGTGGTAGAACAAGCTGGTGATCTGCCAGTCTACACCATTAAGTCTGAAACTAAAGATGGGTCAGTGCGCACTGTCCATCGTGACCTTCTTCTACCTTGCGGGTTCCTTGCTCCCACAGAAGAAAATCCAACTCCGCCAAATCAGGTCTGCAAACCTAAAACACGGCAGTCCCCTGAGCAAAATGAAGAATTCAATCTTCCTGAACCTGAAAACGAGGAGTTCTATTGGCTTAGAGAACAACCTGTCCCAGAGCCAATCAAATTCACGCGAATTTATGAGATTCCAAAACAGACTTGGCCTAAAAACTTACCTATATGTGACAACTTACCTGAATGTGACAACACACCTGAATTCAGCAATGTACCCGATTGTGATGACGTTCCTGGCAGTGACCCGGTAGTTCCTTCTGAAGAGAAGTTTGAAGCAGTAGTAAATACTGAACGGTTGACCCATGGTAGTGATTGTAAAAGTGAACCTAACCTACATAGTGAAGGTGTATGTGACCAAAATGTATCAGAGGACAAACCCAACCACCCAAGTCATGAAACCACAAATCCTGTGAGACGTTCAGAGAGACAAACCACTCAACCAAAGAGGCTCCAGTATAGCCAGTTAGGGAACCCACTCATATCCATTGCCCAGTCCCTATTCCATGGCTTAAGCCTTGCTTTTACTAGTGCCTTGATAGAACCTGAACTTGAAACCACTTTTAAGGGTTCCAGCATTCCTGTCATTTCAAAACAACCCATCCTATGCAAAGGGACTTGCATGTTCCAAGGGGGGACAGTGTAACCCAGTGTTTAAAAACACAAGAAAAAATAATAGATGTTGATTCAATGTCTTATTCTACCAAAATAGCTAAAAGGTAATTACGTAAATCTTCAGAAAATGTGAAATATGCTTTTAGTGTTAGCTTCTATTGACAGATTAGGCAGCCAATGGCTGGCGCGGTCTGGTTTCGTGTCGGCCAATGGGGTTGATCGTCCCGCCCCTTTTTAACAGCTGGCGGTTGTTTCGTTCGGAGCGCGGCAGACAGGCTTGAAAGCTAACAGCTGACGGTTGCTTCGCTCAGAACGCTTGAGAACAGCTGACGGTTGTTTCGCTGCGAACGCTTGAGAGCTAACAGCTGACGGTCGTTTCCGTAAAGAGGTAGACAGAAATTGACGAATCTGGAAATTGGTAAGGAAAACAATATTAATATAAATTCACTAAATATATAATTCAAAATACTACATTCGGTTTTATTAGATCTCGGAGGGTTTCCCCCGTGAACAGCTGAAGCCCGAAAAATAGCCGTTGACAGCTCGGAGCATCGGTGAGTCATCGCACGCGCTCGGCAGTTGGTTAAGTAAATTTGGTGAAAATTGGCTAAAATACCTATTAAATTATAAAATTTAATATAAAATAAAATTGATTGTAAGATTTTGTATTGTTATTGTTGTGTATGTTGTATTTGTTTTATGTAATTGCATTTATTTTAAGATTGAATGTATATTATATTCTTTTTTTTACCACATATAAGCTAATCTATTTAGTTTTACTAATATGTTGGAAAAATTGTGTTCTGTTAACTTGTTGTTATACAACATGAAAGAAAAAAATAAGAAGAACTTGAGAAATGATTAAATAGCATCTTATGTGCTAAAATGTTTTACTTTGGCCTTGTTATAGGTCAGGTTTTTTTTTTTTGGAGTTTGTACAGTACACGTTTGGCTTGGAGGGCCAAAGATTCCAAGACCCTCTTCACCTGAAACTGGATGGCGAGCCCCAGCCCAGAGGACCAGGCGCACGGGTAGATAGTAACCCGACTGGTCACCAGCTGAGAGACTTTGAGACTGAAGAATTAATTCATTGGAGACTGAAGTATTCAATTTATTTATTTATTTTTTTTTTTTAAAAAAGCGCGCAGTATTTGTTTGTCTGTTTTAAATGTGGATCCACAATTGTTTATTATATTAAATATTTGCTCTTTTCTTGTAGACACTGTGTGTTCTGTTGTTGCTCACACCTGGGTTTCCTAGAATTTAATATCTTCTGATTAGGCCCAACTTCCTATATATATAGTATAAATTAATTAACCTGTTTTTGTGAGTTGCAGGTTACACTGAGACAAAGTGTTTGATTGTGAAGTGGAGAGGAAACAAAAGAGTGACATACATATCTTTTCAGCCCACTTTGATTTCCTAAATAAGATACAGTGCAGCTAATTACCTTTACAAGTCAGTTAATTCTCAGTATATTAACAGAATTTCTGTAAAGGCCTCCAGACTTGCTTCAGGTTGTAAAACAATGTTCAACTAGTCAATAAATTGTGTATTCTACAAATTATGCCTTTATGAAAAAGATACAAAGAAAGTAGAGTTTAAGTCATGAGAGGGACACAGTCAACATGAGAAAAATGTGTTTTGATCAGATGAGAACAAGTATCCCATCAGAACTATGATGGAATAGTTTAAAGAATATTATATCAAGCATTGGTTGTGATATTTTATTCATGAAGGAGCATTTAAAATGCTCAAACGTCACCTAGCTAATTTGTGAAAGTTTATTGCTTCTATCAGTTCCTTAAATGTCCACACTGTGTCGCTGTTACACCAAGAATCCAATATTTTGTCAGAGGGGATGTGTGTGAGCATTAAAATTATGAAGAATCACAGTGCATGTATAAAACATCACACATAGACACATACAGATGTCTGAGCTGCTGAAGCATTATACACACTGCAGATAAGTGAGAGCTGCAAATCTCCCACTTGCCTGCTTTAACCTGCCTTTATCTCCCCTGTGCTCATTAGTATTCAGAAATTCAATAAAGAGGAAACGTGTTTTAGCTGAATTCACCTCACTGAATGGTGACCTGAATATTCAGCAGGACTCCCTTGGAAGCTCTGTGTCGGCACCTGGTCGACTGCAAATGTTGGAAATGTTTTTCCAGCTCTTAGCCTCAGCCAGAAGTTATCACATTTGCATGAAGGCATGTGGTGAGCTGTAAAGCTCTGATGATGATGGTCGTTTCATATAATGTCACAAACTGTTTATCAGAAACTGTTAAAAACACATCAATGATACAAACTGCTGCCTTGCTTTTTCACTATGTACCTTTTTCTCCACACACGCGCGCACACACCCATATACAGTACCCATATACAGTATATTAGCTATATTAGTATATATATATCTATATATATATATATATATATATATATATATATATATATATATATATAGGTTTATTTTAGCTCCATATATATATATATATATATATATATGGAGCTAAATAAACCTAAACTTCTTTGATAAACTGCAGGCAAACTATCGATGAAAACCACTGATAAATAAGGCAATACTTAATGGTATATTGTTGTGTTTTTGGCCTACAGTATCATAGTAATAATTGTCTTATTTTAAAGCTCAAGCAATCTGGTATCAGAGGAAACGTCAACGATGAGTTTGATCTTGATCCTCTTCCATCACACATTAATAATGTCTGGAGCTAAATGATAATAACAATATTAATCACATTTCTATCTGCTTCTGTTGGCAATAAGAACTTAGTAATAAGTCAGTGCTAACCCGTAGCTGTAATTACTTCCTGCACATTTTGATTGGTTTTTGTTAATATCCTGACAGTCAATTAGCTTCCCTTGTATGTGTTATGTTCACGGTCATTTTTAAACCTCCATAATCTTATTTGAGAGGTTAAGCAGGCTGCCATGGCAACACAAACAAAGAAAGCCTAAATTTTGTACTAAATCTGACAACCTTACTGTCTGTTTTATGACAACTTTTGACTTTTAATTCTCTCTACTTCATTCATAAAGTCCATCTGCTCATGTTTTCATGTGACATTTATGATTGTCTAATCCCTGAAAACAAAGAGCTTCATCATGATGTCAGTTCTGATCAGACTATGTGGAAAAGTTACATGTGAACAGATGAGAAAAAAGCTTATGATAGTGTTCAGCATCATAATGCTCAATCTGTAGCAATACTGCTTTCTCTGGCCTTTCTAAGCTGCAAAATGTCACACAAAATAAAGAATAATTTAGAATTTGTTCATGAAAAAAAAAATCCAAGAGGAATGCAGTCGTGAAAGACATTAAAGTTCAAAGGTCTTCATTTTCTTTGTCATATTACGACAAAGAAATTATAAAATGATAGTGCTAGCATATCAATCATAAGCAGGCATTTTCTCTATATTTCAGATGAGATGGCTCATTTTAGACAACTGAAGCCTTTTTACAGCACTCTTTTCTAAATATTACAGTGCACATTAGTTCTTTGATCCCGGTCTATCTAATAAGATGTCTGCATGGTGTATTAATGTCCTGCTAAATTAGGCAGGTTTAGTAAAAATTTACAATTATTCAATCTGGAGAGACTCAGACGGAAAAAACAGTGATTAAAAAGGTTTATTGACATGCATGAATTTAAAGTTCTTTGGCGCTCGGGCCCCGGCTGAGGACATCAAGCTGTGAATTGCAATAAGCTCGGATGAGCATTCCCAATGTAGGTTAGGAATGTCATCCCCCAGGACCCGACACTGGTGGTGAAAGATGCGAGCCTGAAGAGCCGGGAGAGTGGAGGTGGAGAAGGGGTGGTGGAGGGTTGAGCGCAGCTGGAAAGCGAAAGATGCCATGGATAGTTGATAAGGACATCAACTAGGCCTTGGTCGGTGATTGGACGTGACGTGGCTTGGTCCAGCGTTGTTAGGTCGGCGGCGATGAGCGGGACGCGCCGATTGGATGATGCAGGTGGGGCTAAAGAGTCTTCCAGTTTGAATTTGTGCACTTGTTACCTTATAAGTATAAAAGTTGACACAGTTGTAAAAGCAGATACTTTTCCGTAGTGTATATGCAGCCTGATTGCCCTGGTTAATATAGCCATTTGTTTAATTAATGTATAAAAATACAGGATGTATGTATGTATGATGTATTTAAAGCAGTACATCAGTTCTTTATTAATGTTCAAAACAAACATGTAGGAAAACCTCAAATTAAAAATCCTGAAAGGTCTGGGAATCCTTTAAAATGGACTTGGTCCATGGAGGACAAAGTCTTGGTGGATCAGGTTCTTTCACAGGATGTAGGAGTCCTTCTCACATTCTAAAGGATTTCATGCCTCCGTGATTCCTAAGGGAGACAAAGAAATAAATATTTCCTTTTAATCACTGTTGATTTTTTTAAATATATTTTTGAAGTGCACACACCCCTAAACTACCAATCAAAACTTTTTATTTTATATTTCCAGGGGAAGAGAAGGAGGGAAAGAGCGCCGTGTGTAGCACGTTATGGCAGATAGCATCATCAGCCTTGTAGGATAAATAAAATAAAAACATCACTTTGTGTTTCTGAAAAGCTTGTCTTAAGTGAATTATTACACTGCTATGATAATTTATCATTTAAGGATCAGGGCTTTATAACAATGCATAATATAGAAAGGCTATTATTATCTTTACTAAATTGAACTAAATGGAACGATACTAGCCTGATGCTATTAACATGCAGAATCGCCAGTACCTCAGCGATCCTTAGATCTCTAGCTTATGTTGATAGTTGCACAATTAAATCTTATTCTCTGAGTTTGTGAATCTTGTGCATTTGTGAATCTTGATTTGTGCATTATGAGATTAGCTCCATATAACAAGCAGCAGACCTCATGTTAATGATAGAAATAATGGAACTTCTTCATCTACATGACATAACCTATTTAATGGGTGCACAAACCACCACTAACTATTGTAGTGCCTCTTTTCTTCTTTCCAAGATGTATGCTGTTGAGATTTCCTTCACCTTCTCCTTGTTTGCTATTGTTTAAACTTTATTTGACATTGAAAGCCTACTCATAATTGCCGTCTATTGGCTATATTTCCTCACAATCAATGCACTGAAATCATGAGTCAAGATTCATGTCAGGTTGATGTATGGACATAAAGGTTGCACTAATGGGCTTTTAAATGTCTGCTGACATCCACAGATTGCATTATTAAAATTTCCCCCTAACCACTTTCTCCAAACTTTCCTTTCTGCTTGATTACCCAGGATAATTTTCTACTTACTCCTTCAACTTGTTTTTTCACTGTATCTGAGTCAATACAACACTGATTACAACTGATTTTATATCAGTATATTTCCCTTCCATCCACAAAAATCTTGGAATAAAATAAAATGCAATAAATTTCTAATTTGTAAGATTGAGTACAATTTTTAGGTTTTTGTTTCAGGGTAACTTTTAATGGAATTGCCTTTTTTGTTTCTGTTCCAACCCAAATGGAGTTAACATTAATCTCTCTTCACATTGCAGGAACATTTTTATCAGTCTGGTGCGACTCCACAAAAGCAGTTAATGAAAGGTAGGAGGAGGCCCATTCGCCTCCACTTATAGAGGAAAATCCTCCCATTTAAAAGCCGCGGGGGGCCAGGATTTGCTTTGATTGGAGTGTTACCATTATTTCCCAGCAGGCAGACTGTGAGGGGAGCTACTGGAAGCTGACATAGATTTCAGATTGAGAGGGTGTAATGTTTCCATAAGCCTTCTTAAATGCCTGGCCCTTAAGCAGAGACATTTGCTCGCACAGGCAGATAGGAGAGGAAAAGGAGGAGTAGTAATTTTCTTCAGGGCGTGTTGTTATTTTTAACTGAAAAGCCACCTTTCATTAATCTCCTCCCCAACTGATGGTTGGTGATTCTGACTGAAAATGGGGACATGGAAAAAAAACAAGTAATTTTACAACTGATTTCATATCAGTATAAAATCAGTTTACGCTGATAATAATCAGTCACTTGGTTTTACTTGATTTTACATTTATTTCAAGCAGTAACATTTGCCTGTGTAATTAGCAATAACATAGTCATGTTTTTGTTAATTACAAGACTGGATAGACCTGCTTTGAGGATCTCTCTGCTGCCAACATCTTGAAGACTGTCAGGATCTGTGTTTTTCTGTGTTTATTTAGAGTTTTCTGTGTCCTTAGTCTCTTCGTTGTCCTGTCCTCCCCTTGATTGTTCCCAGGTGTGTCTCGTTTCTGTGATTACCCTCCGGTGTATTTAACTCCACCTGTGTTCCTTGTTCCTCGTCGGGTCCTCGTCAATGTTAGCTTCTTTGTCGTCAGTGTGTCCTTGTTCCTGCTGTTCGTTGTTTTGACTGGTTTTTCATCATTAAATCCTCATATTCATCATTCCTGGGTCCGCTGCATTCTGCCTCACCACTCTCACCACCCGCACCCCGTGACAGAAGGACCCGACCAAAAGTACGGTGAGGCACGCTATTACATCATGGACCCAGGGGGCTTGCGGAAAACCATAAAAGACTATGTCGAAGAGGTGGCAAGGCCATACTCCGCCCGTCACCGCCTGAACATAGCCACACGCCTGGTGATCATGCTGGACGAATGGATCCCGCGACTTCCGCATCTGGGGCTGGCGGAGTTGCAACAGGAGGCAGAGAGGGAGTGCCTGACGGCGGCTGCCGTGCTGAGAGGTAACCCTCTGCCTCCCAATCCGAACAGTTTCTCCGCCAGCCCAGATCCAGCTCCAGCTCCGGGACCAGCACCCCCAACCGGCGCAGACGGCGCACCCGAGGCCGAATCAGCCGGCGTTCCAGCCGGCGCACCCGAGGCCGTTTCAGCCGGCGTTCCAGCCGGCGCACCGGAGGCCGTTTCAGCCGGCGTTCCAGCCGGCGCACCGGAGGCCGTTTCAGCCGGCGTTCCAGCCGGCGCACCGGAGGCCGTTTCAGCCGGCGTTCCTGCCGGCGCACCCGAGGCCGTTTCAGCCGGCGTTTCAGCCGGCGTTCCAGCCGGCGCACCGGAGGCCGTTTCAGCCGGCGTTCCTGCCGGCGCACCGGAGGCCGAAGCAGCCGGCGCACCAGAGACTGAGACTCCCAGCGTTCCTACCGAGACTCCCAGCGTTCCTCCAGAGACCCTGACCTCCAGCGTTCCTCCTGAGACCCAGACCTCTTGCGTTCCTCCTGAGACCCAGACCTCTTGCGTTCCTCCTGAGACCCAGACCTCTTGCGTTCCTCCTGAGACCCAGACCTCCTGCGTTCCTCCTGAGACCCAGACCTCCTGCGTTCCTCCTGAGACCCAGACCTCCTGCGTTCCTCCTGAGACCCAGACCTCCTGCGTTCCTCCTGAGACCCAGACCTCCTGCGTTCCTCCTGAGACCCAGACCTCCTGCGTTCCTCCTGAGACCCAGACCTCCTGCGTTCCACCCGAGACCCTGACCGCCAGCGTTCCACCCGAGACCCTGACCGCCAGCGTTCCACCCGAGACCCTGACCGCCAGCGTTCCACCCGAGACCCTGACCGCCAGCGTTCCACCCGAGACCCTGACCGCCAGCGTTCCACCCGAGACCGAGACCGCCAGCGTTCCACCCGAGACCGAGACCCCCAGCGTTCCACCCGAGACCGAGACCCCCAGCGTTCCGACCGAGACCCCTTGTGCTCCGACCGAGACCCCCTGTGCTCCACCAGAGACCCTGCCTCGGGGGGCTCGTCGTCGCCGTCTGTGGGCGGCCCCCGGGACTCATCGCCACCTCCAGCGCCGGGGACGGCCGCCGGACCGCCTCCGGGGTTCCCGCCTCCAGCGCCGCGGACGGCCGCCGGACCGCCTCCGTGGTTCCCGCCTCCAGCGCCGCGGACGGCCGCCGGACTGCCTCCGTGGTTCCCGCCTCCGTGGTTCCCGCCTCCATGGTTCCCGCCTCCAGCGCCGCGGACGGCCGCCGGACTGCCTCCGTGGTTCCCGCCTCCGTGGTTCCCGCCTCCAGCGCCGCGGACGACCGCCGTACCGCCTCCGTGGTTCCCGCCTCTGTGGTTCCCGCCTCCGTGGTTCCCGCCTCCAGCGCCGCGGACGGCCGCCAGACCGCCTCCGTGGTTCCCGCCTCCAGCGCCGCGGACGACCGCCGGACCGCCTCCGTGGTTCCCGCCGCCGCGGACGACCACCAGACCACCTCCGTGGTTCCCGCCTCCTTTGCCTCCGCCCACCCTGTGGGTAGTTTTTTGTTTGTTTATGGACTCTTGGCCCTCCCTGTGTTTCCGCCCACAACGGTGGGTTGTTTTTTGTTTTTTCTGAACTCTGGCCCCCCGTCCAGCGCCCCTCCGCCCACCCTTGTTGTGTTTTTGTTTTTTGGGCGTCTGGTAGCCGCCCTTGAGGGGGGGGTACTGTCAGGATCTGTGTTTTTCTGTGTTTATTTAGAGTTTTCTGTGTCCTTAGTCTCTTCGTTGTCCTGTCCTCCCCTTGATTGTTCCCAGGTGTGTCTCGTTTCTGTGATTACCCTCCGGTGTATTTAACTCCACCTGTGTTCCTTGTTCCTCGTCGGGTCCTCGTCAATGTTAGCTTCTTTGTCGTCAGTGTGTCCTTGTTCCTGCTGTTCGTTGTTTTGACTGGTTTTTCATCATTAAATCCTCATATTCATCATTCCTGGGTCCGCTGCATTCTGCCTCACCACTCTCACCACCCGCACCCCGTGACAAAGACGAACCACAAAAAACTATTAACACAAGCTTGTCCAGATTTGTCATAACAGTTGACTCTGACTTAGTCGGAGGTTAAGTCATATTTAGTGAGTTACAGTGCAGGGTTTATAGAATAAAATAAAACTTCTATTATATCAGGTCTAGTTATGAGCTGTTGGTTGTGGTCCAGATTTGTTAAATTTTTAATATCATTGGACATTAATATACTGAATGGAAAAAAAATCTAACACAGAGATGTAACCAGAACTGGTTCTGGTTCTGCATCCCCAGAACCAGATCCAAAGATGAAGAAGCAGAATTTAGCTTCTATGCTCCTCTAATCTGGAACAAATCAAAAAATCAAAACAGCTGAAACACTGGGTTCCTTTAAATCAAGACTAAAACCCCACTAGTTTAGACCTGCCATTTATGAAGTATTAAGTGGAACCTTGATCAACATATTTTAATGTGCATTTGCTTGATAATTTTGATGATGACATTTGTCAAAATGTAATGTTTATTGCTTGTTTCATAATTGTGACTTATGTTTTTATGATGTAAAGCACTTTGAACTGCCTTATTGGTGAAATGTGCTGTACAAGTAAATTTGGCTTCACTTAAATGTGAAGTACTTGAAGGCTCCACTTTGCACTGAGAATCCAGACAGAGCTCTTGATTTCTCCATTCACCTTTTAAACTGAAAGTTGATCTTCATAGTTCATCTTGTAGCTAAACAAACAAAAATAATTAATAATAGTCCACTATTAAAATTGATTTTAAATTTTAATTGTTATGCCTTTAAATAGCAATTTTAAGGCATAAAAAAGGCATAATCTGTGATCAGGTAGTTTACAGTCATTACATTATTGGGGATTATTTGTTCAGTTAAAAAATGTGTGACTCAGACTAAAATAATGTCAGTAATGAACAAATAAAATAATTTATTTTGAAATTTTTACGTGGTTTGATTTAGACGATGTAATTACAGTCTAACAAGAACTTTGGCTTCTCTGGAGCATATTCACTGAATTCATCTGACTTCAAACTTTTGTCTGAACTGAGAGATGCCCAGAAGGGATGCAGCCTAGCTCCTGTAATATGTTTTACCGGAAGTTTTGAAGAGGAGAGTGGAGGAAGGCAATGGGCCACAAACTCTTAATCAGGGCCCTTCTGGGGAATAATTGTCTGCTCCATCTGTCTCGGGTCCCCCTTGCAGCTGAGAAAGTAATGAGGTGCTACAAGATGCCATGTCCCCCTAAGGACCACAAACCATTGAACAAAAGATCCTAAGAGTATGAAGAAGAGCAAAAAGAGAGAAACAAAGACGAAATGATAAAAATCATTAGAGGAAGGCCAGAGGAGAGGGAAGACAGTGCTTGTTCAGGAAACTGAAAATTAAGAGGATGAACTGAGAGATGATAGGACAAAGAAATAAATAAAAAGAAGAAAAGGTGAAAGTCGTTGGGCAGGGACACTGCTGGAGAAAGTACAAATCTGCTGACAAAACATCTTCAATTTAAAACTTTCTAGTAGAAGTGGATTGATTGAAAAAGCCTCTGGTTTCTCTGTAAGTTTACCAACAATGGCTTCGATTTCACAACTGAAGTTGATCCAACATTCTTTAAAATAACTCAACAAGACAAATAGCTTCTTTATTTTTTGCTGCCAAATAGATTTAGTCTGTGCAGTGAAATCCAGACATAAGTCTGCATTTAAAGTGAACATGTTTTTAAATATAACAAAACCCTACTGCCTATTTACTAACATCTCACAGTTAAGGGTTTGCAGGTAAAATGACTCAAAAATTCTAACATGCTTTTATTCTTTGCAGGTTAAATTCCTGTAAAAATCTGAGTCCAACTCCTTCATTGTCTTTCATTAGTCTACAATCCTATGCTCAAAGTCATCTTAGAGTTAATTATCAGATGTGAGCCATCTAGGTCCTTTGGGTCATGAGAGGCAGGTTTACCGTACTTAAAAGTCCTCAAGCCAGAACTGAACAAGAAGACGCCATGTTTAGCTTCTACATGAAGTAAAACATTGGAAACTTGAGTCGTGGAAGCATACAGCTATAAACATCAATTATGAACAACACTTCATATAAGAAAAATTAAAAACACAAAAAAGTCAGAATAACAGTTTTATTAAATTGGCAAAATGAAAATATGTTAACTCATAAATAAGAAGATTATGCAGAAAAGCCCAGCTTATCTATCGTTCAAGGATAATAAATGTAATTCTTTTATTTCTGACCTTCCAATCTAAAAGTGAAGTAAAATACTAATACTGCTGCAATGATTAGTTTGTGGGTAAATTCTGGAGAACTTCATACACCTCCACCCCACCCCGAAACAGCCAGGCCTTTCCTGAAAACATTATGTTGTAATAAGTTAAAAGTCAGTCATATGAATTCTGATAACACATGAATTATTTTAATTTTACTGTTAAGTGCCCCAGAGAAAAATTCATTCACATCCAATCAATCCTGTAATAACCTTTGTCTTAAAATTTATTCTAATTGATTGTAAACCTCACAACATAACCAGCTTCAAGAAAGTAATGATCCAATTTTAATGTGATTTAATATTCAGTAAGATCAGCGATAAATAATTAGATTTTCTTGCTTTTCTGTTTGTTTAAAAATGTCTCACTTGTTCATCATTTTGATGACTAAAATCCAGCACTAAAACTGAAGAGATTCATTTTTACTGGTGCCTGTCTCAATGCTCTGAATTCTATGCTTGAGTGAATTGCATATACATGTAATTGGTTAATTGTCTTATCTCCTAAAACATAAAACAATACTGAAATGTTCAGCTTAGCTCCCGTTTGACAGCAGCCTGACAAAAAAAAAACAACAACAAAAAAGAACACAGTATTCAGTAGTGCAAAATTAGAATCCTTTAACTGCAACAATGTAAAGGTAAGACACTGTCTTATCAGTCAAAAAAAATTATAAAAATATTGGCAAGCCTTCATTCAACCTGAAGGTTTCATATATGAGAAATGAATTTTTCTCCTTATTATAAAATAAGGTAAGTCTTACCAAAAAGAGGAAATCTGATTTTTCTTCATCACAATATTTTAGCCAAATTGCTGATGAAGTTGGTCCCTCATTATTGCATCAGTTTAGCAGCCAAATGTGGATTAAATTCACAGAAAATCCTCTGTTAGGTTGGAAAGACATCAGCAAACACCATAAAGATGCAACTGGTGGCTATCGATTGGAGAAGGATTATAAGACTATTCCCAAAGTCCTATAGTGAGAAGATTAGAGTGTGTAACACTTAGAAAAATATTAAAACCAAAGAGCACTACGTCTACCTGCCTGAGTCAACTAGTTAAAATTTTTAGCATGATAGTTTTCTTTATAAGCGCAATTTTGATTTGCAAGATTATAGGCTATTCACGTGAATGCAAACCAAATCCAATTGTTTTAACAATGTTACCTTCAGTAATTATAAAAAGGCTGTTTATTTTAAATATCAATTGAAAGAAATTTCACTTTGTGATTTAACACATTGAAATAGGGCCTCTGTCTCTTTAAGACATTAATTCTCTTTCCAACACTCCACCTTCAGGAAGTTATCACATTATTTCTCTATTAAGCCTTTAATATTCTTCATTGGAGCGTTTCACTGAGAAGCAGTTGGTACAATGAGCTCAGCAGATGTGTAGTTCCACCAGGTGTTTGCTAATTGCAGCTTGCTAATCTGAGTGGGAAAGTCGCCGGGGAAGGCTGCTCTGAGAGGCGGAAGCTTGTAAGCTTGGAAACTGCGTCTGTAAGGCGGGGCTCGCTCCCACCCAGGCGCTTTTCACAGCTGAATGGTTGCCATTAGCCTGGCCATTACCTTCCTGTGCAATTCCACTCAAAAAAGTTTGTGCTTCCAGTAGGCTCGCTCCCTTTGACTCGGATTTTCTCCGGTCGTTTTTTGACCGTGCCAATCAGTGAACAGAAAGAGAAGCAGTAAATGATGACGTCAATTTCTGCGCTGTTTGTAATTTGCCTGAAGTTTTAGCATGGTAGCAGAGGAAGTGCAGGAAGCCGTTCAGTCCTTCTTGGAATTCCACATATTGGATTAACATTAACAGCCGTCTCATTCAGTTCGGAACTGCTCTCTTCGCAATGGACCTTACCAAGCTCCGCCCACAACCAACCCACGTGACCTCAAGCCTCACAAACAAAGCCTCGCATCTCGTTGTTCTATGTAAACATGGCTCGATTAGTGCATCATTTCTACCGGATTTTCACAATATATCAGCTACTACAATGGACAGAGGAACTAACAAGTTCATGTCATCATCTGGGAGGAGGTTACTGGTTTCTCAGTCACAAGCTGGTTGCAAACCTGAGGCCAGCAGATGTCAGTCAGTTATGGTAGATCTGAAATTTGGTTTGATGACCTCAATTTGAGAAGCTACAGACTGATAGGAGGAACCAAAGAGCTCTGTAAAGGTAAAGGAAAATCTTCTAAAGTTGGGATATAATTCATTTAATTTCACATAATTATCGCGGTAGAAGCCATTTGTTTGTTAAAATTTTATGAAATATATTTGTTCTATTTGATGTTTGTTGTGAATGACGTATACTCACAAACGAACGAGGTAATTAGTCCAACGTTTAGAAACTACAGCGGCTGTAATGCAAAAGTAAACAAAGGTAAAATAACCCGAACAGGTGATCAACTCAAAGCCACTGTACCTTTGAACTCTCTTTGTAGTTTAAGCACACCTGTTACCGTGGCAATCGCCTGTGCCCTGCAAGACGAGCAAAGAATATGTTAAAAACATAACATTCAGTCCGTTACAATATCAAGTTTCCAGGCTTGATATTTATTTCTCGATTATTAATCAGCGCTTCCCTGAACACAGCGATGGTTCATTGACTAGCTGTACTTGGTGCTAGAGCGGCTAACATGAGTAACAGTTTAGTCCAAAGCCTTTTCTGCTAAAATAAAATCTTTAGTGTATGTCAGATACAATACACATTTCATATTGATCTGTTTAGCTAACTTAAGACTGTGTAGCAGTCTTACTACACAGCAGAAGTTGTATCCTGCTATTACGCTGTACTTAGCTAACGGGAAGCATGTGTTTGTGAGACGGCCACGCAGGTGACCACGTAGAATGGGCATCAGCCAATGAAACGCGGCCCCTCTGGTAAGGTCCATGGAGGACGGTTGTTTGCAGCTCAGGTAACTTCCGGTTAATCTTAGCTTCACACTGGGGCATTACATACGTCACGGGCAAACGTTAGCAATTGGGTACATTTTAAAACCTCAACACTGTACAAGCTTTCAGGACCCAGACCCTCTTTGTACTACACAAAGCAAGAGCTGATTTACCAGGCTATGTTGCCATGGGAGATTGGTTTTCTTAAAACAGCATGAAAGAAATAAAGCGACATGATGTCAAACTCTTGAAACTCGTTTTTACAGATTACCACCCCTTTAAATGTACCCATAGCCAGCAGGATCTGTAGATTCTGTAGTGTGTTGATACTGTGTGACTTCTTCTTTTGCATATGTGGGTTGCTTTGAAACTGTTCACATATAAGTCTGATTGTGGTTGCATCATTCAGTAGTATGAATGATCATGCAAAAGAAACCCCATTGGACTCCTGCAAAAAAAAAAATCAAAATGGGGCATCAACACTTGCTGTGTAAATGTAACCTCAATAAACCACAAAACTTCCACAACAATGTTCTTTGGACAAATGAGGGGGGCTTGAGCCCCTGCCCTTTTTATCCTTGATGCCCCTAGTGCCCTTTTTGAGTTGTTTTTTTTTCAAAAAATTGTTTTTATTTTATTTTTAATCTGTATGTCAGAAGGCCTGTTTGTGCCCCTCAGCAATAATATGTGGCTAAATATAATAATTTAGTAAAAATAAACTAGTCTGGCTGCCCTCAGTCTAATAATGACTCTCAGAGCCTCCATGTTGTTCAGACTCCGGGTCCATGGTGAGGAGGAGGAGATCTGTTCCTCTAACTATCAAATTATGGGCAAGAATATTTTTTCATACACTGGTTTGTGAATAAAAACGTAGATCTGATGTTGACGTTAGAAAAACTGTTTCTATTTATATTTTTATAATCGTCCTTGCAATAGCAGGACAAAACCCGCCTCGCCACTAAACACAGAAATGCTTCGGCTGCAGAGAAACTTCTGACTTTAACTTGATCATTCTGCTAAAAGCCCAGTTCTCTACAGGCAGCTTAACCGACAGATATAAAGAATATCTGTCTTTATATCAGACATAAGACACGGTACCAACTGTCACCGCAAGTCGCAACGCAGCAGTACCACCTGGTACCACCTGCTCTCTGTTCGCTCTGCTTCTCCTTAATGTTTCTACCAGGCAGGTTAAAGCCTCTGCTGATGGGATCTGGGCTGGAGGTTCTGGGCTGTAAATAGAAGTTATTGCAGAACCTCAAGTGTTAAAGGAAGATTCGACCCAATCAGAGTCACAAAATAAACATCAGAGAAAATATTGTAGCAATAATTAGAACCGCAGCAAAAAGCCAAACATGCCGCAATGAAATGAACCAAAATGTCTCCAAAGCATCGGGGGACTGGCAGGGGCCACCGGGGGATTCCAGGTAGATTCCAGGTATGAGATGCGCATTGCAGCAGCTGTTCCTCCAGGGCCAGCCCAAGGTAATATGGGGCCTTAGACAGAACCCCTCTCCCTCCGGAACCCGTCCTACTAAGAACCTCAGCATGACTAACATGTTTAAATGTCGATCAGGTGAATCTGTGAGAGGGAGATCAGGTTTATTGGCTGAGTTTAAAATCAATCACTGATTATTGGTTATTTGCTGTGATGTATTTGTGAACAAACCCAATTCAAACACAAAGATTATACCATATTGTAGCCATGGTAACACAACAATCAAACTATCAAGATGATTCTTTAAACTTTTACAAAGTAAAAGTCCTAATTAAATCCTAAAAGTACTATTTATTTTTCTCAACTGAATGCATTAAATAAAATGTAATAGCATTGTCATTCTCTATAAATGATGCTACAGGTTTAGATCTATGGTCTGTGTTACAATTAAACCATTTCTAGGGGCCCCTGAGTGTCTGGAGGCCCCTGAGTGGCAGCTACCAGCAGGTACTGAGTTTTCTTTGCCTTGATATTCCAGTCTTATAATTCTAGGTCTAGAGGTTTAACATCAAACTATTATATAGAGTTAACCCTTTTGAGCTTTTTGATCTATAAATCAGTCTGCAGCCAGGTTGTTCTAGAGGTTAAATGGATATTATTAGGGCTTAATTAGTAAAATGGCAGCAAATTAGCTTATTTCATAACTTTATAACCTTTGACCTTCTCTCCTCTGGTCTGTTTAACAGCTACAGTCTCAGATCAGCTCAGCCCTCCAGGACTGTCAGCAGCAGAAACAGAAACTTTTTACCTGTTGGGGAAAATATAGACTACATTTGCTTTGCATTTCCCCGCATGATGGCAATGATATAGTAGGATCCAATTAGATTCTTTATTAATATGGGTTGTTGCTATGTTGTTGTACGGAGTTTTTGTTCAATGTGCCCCTTTTTCAAATGTGAGCCCCGCCCCTCCATAGGTCTCTGCACGGCCCTGGTAAAAATCATAGATTTGGCTATAATCCACAGCATCATGTTTGGTGAAAACCAAACACAGGATATTTCAATTCATATTATTACAACTGTCAAGCATTATGGCTGAACTGTGATGATATGGACTTTTTCCAGCCAAGGGAGACTCATCGACAGGTCTTCTTGTCGATGAGTCGACCGTGAATCCCTCCTTACACTGCTTCTTTTTGTTTAGTTCTATTAAAGGAAATACAAATGCAGTGTAATATGTCATGTGCTGTATGTCATTGTGGGTTTTTGCTGATTTTTTGATCTGATCAGGATGAGATTACTACATATTAGTATAATTTTCAACACAAAAGTTCCGTTTCACAGTGGCCAACAATGTCTTGTTATGAATGCAATCAGGCTTTAGAAATTTCTGTATCTGGCTTACCTGAAGGTAAGCCTTTACTTGGATGAATCCAAGTAAACAAAACAGTACAAATATCTAACAAGGGTGTTGCAGCTTAACAATATTATCATCAAGACAGCCATCTGTTTAGATCAACATTTTCTTCAGGTTTTACATCACAGTCTGTATTTCAGAGTAAACAAGCATTTCAAATGTTCACATGCTCAAACATCTCACCCCCAGAAGAGTGGTGTTAATGTGAATGTGAGACAGCTATGTTTTTGAATCTGAACAAGAAGGAAAGAAAAGAGAATCAAAGGACAAGAAAAAACAGTGCATAAATTCAGCCATTATGAAGCTTAAAAAAATCAGATCCTGTTATTGCAGAAGACAAGGAGTTCAGTATAAGACAGCGTTTGTAGAAAAAATAGTTCCAGTTGATATTGAGCCCAGCTGGCTTCAGGAGCTTAGTGCTGCTCAGGTGGACTATTTAGGTGCTCTCTGTACATTAGAGTTCGGCTGCATTTGGGCCATTTAAGTGTAACATGAACATCCTTTAGTCTGCCTGCTTTGTAACACTCTCCATGTTTACATCTGAACTTCCATTTGATATTTCTCATTGTATTAAATAATTCTTTCTCAGTTTACCTATTTGATTAACTTCTCTCATCTTGTCTGCTAACCTAGACCTATTTCTCTCAGTCATCCCTTTTCAAAAGACATGAGAATGGCATCCAATCAGTTGGCTGGGTTTGTGTCACATGCCCGTGGAGGACAGTCCCCGCCCTGCTGCTTTGCTCATGCAGGGTAAACCCTGAGTTCCAGCTTTCGGGAAGTCGTGCGCCACCACGCGGCCGTTCTCTCCCCCGCGTCCTGTTGCTCCACCACTCATACTTGCCGCAGCACCACCCCCAACTCCACCTGCCATCCCTCTGAGGCTGGTACTCATCATGGCCGCATCAATTAATTCCTGTAAGGCAGAGTTGCGAGAAAAATCAAAAACAAAATTTAGAAATATGAATTCCAGCTAAGATCATGCTAGGGGAAAATGGGATAAGATGAGCCATTTTTCATTTACACTCATACAGTTGCTGTGTGAATGCATTGTTTATATGTGTTGCATTATATTTTCCAATATACTGCAATATATTTTTGCTTTGTAAGAGATGGCTCAACTTACCCTGTGTGTGGGGTAGGTTGAGCCATATACCTGAAAACACACATATAAACCACACACACTCCATCCTGCCACCCAACTCGACCCCTACCCTCACTCAACTCCTACCACCAAAATAAAGTCACGTTTTACCATAAAAACGTATCCTATTTGTTACACACAATTGTTGATTGAGGCTCTAATTCAGTGTTATCTAAAGTGTGGGATGGGATCATTTACGGCCCTCTGAATTATTTTGTGCAGCCCTCCAAACTTAAAGCTGCAGTATGTACCTGCAACAAAAATATGATTTTTCCATATTTGTTAAAGTTGTCACAATGTTGTGACTGTAATATGAGACAGATAATCTCTGAAAATGTCAAACTCCTTCACATTCTCCAAGTGCTAATATTGCCATCTGAAGAAGTTCACCAGTAAAAACAACCAATCAGAGCCGAGGGTAGCATCTTAGCATTGTCAATCACCTCCTGTGTACTGTACACTGCTAAATGTGCTAATAGCGGATTTAGCTATTAGCACATTTAATAATAGCTAATAATAGGTAAGTTGTTTCCAGTTTTCCTGGAAACAACTTACCTTTCCAGGAAAACTGTTTATCCACTGTCGTCAGTGATCATGCTAACCAGCCTCATGTGAACCAGAGTAGCAGAGAGCAAACTGGGGTTGAGAGAGGTGATGTGAGTACAGGAGTGATTGACAGCAATAAAACCCTGGGACAAGACAAAGGAGCTAGATGTTTTGCAGACATTCTGTCATATATTGTCATAGGATAATTATAATTTTAATATGTTAAAAACATATTTTTTTATAAAGGCTACATACTACAGCTTTAATTCTAGAAAGGAACAAATCCGGTGGCTGATGCAAATGTACACTACTCCGTTTAGGGTGACAATTTTCTCACATAAATAAAATCTTCATGAAATAAATTTATACCAGGTTTCTGCATTCATCTTAATTTTGGAGCAAATTTCCAAACCCGATAAAGAAATAATAACTCAAAAAAATGTGAAAACTGTGATCCTGTCTTATACCTCACTAAAGTGAAAGTGCTTTTAATGCTTTATATGCACGATTTTCAGATTCGTGCTACACAGTGACACAGTTGGTAGCACTGTTGCCTTGCAGACAGAAGGTCCTCAGTTCAAATCCAGGCTCAGTTTCTTTCTGCATTGAGTTTACATGTTGCATGAGAACCCTGTGCATGCTGGGTTCTCTCTGGGTACTCTGACTTCCTCCCACAGTCCATAAACACCACCATCATTGATTGATTTCAGTAAAACAAACGCCTTACTGAAAAGAAAGACTTGTTTCTGTTCAGACTGTCAGTTTCCATCAAAATCAGCAGGGATGATTTGAATAAGAGACAGATGTCCTGTGGTACCTGGAGCACATATACCCTGGGTGTGTCAATAAAATAAAACCCTCTAGAAAAACAGAAAGTTATGTTAACTAACTGAAAGAAGAACTAAGCACAAGCTGCAGGATTTCCATGTGGAATGTGAACAGTTAAATTCCTGCTGCTGAGGTAAAAGCTGGAGGCAGATGTGGGAATGCTCACTGTGAGGTTTAGCTTCTGTAAATGAATAAACCTGGGATTTATTTGCTCCAATCTGTGAGATGACTGTGGAAGCTTGGTAGCAAAAAGCGAGGGCGTGTGAATGCCTCAGAGGCTCCAGTCAGGATATTAACTCTGGATCCACATCATTAGTTTTATTGAGAGGTGACGCACAGAGAGACAGAGAGCTTCACACAGGCAAAAATGCTCAGAAAAACCTAAACACCGAAGAAAATGCCTTTAGTTTAGAAATAATCAGATTTTCATATGGGGAAAATAAATCACCAAGCCAGAGTGTGAATTGTACTGTTACAACTGGGGATCAACTTTTCTTTTTTTCTTTTTTTTACAGAATAAAAGGTTACAAGTGTTATTGAAAACCCCTTTGCAATGCAATCTAGTAATTCATTGGAGATGCATGTTAGCACAAATAAAGTCGAAATGCTTGCTTTGGGAAGCAAGTTAAGACAGTGTCATGGAGTCTCAGCTCTTTCAATTTCTTTCCAAATGTTAATATTGACTTCCCAAGACCAAACATTGAGTATTTTTAGCAGTAATTCCCAACAACAAAGATGCTTAATGCAGTGGTCCCCAACCTTTTTGGTCGCGCGGACCGGTCAGCCCTTCGCAATTTTGCTGCGGACCGGAGGGTGCGCGTCGTAAGTATCGAGTCTAACCCCCTCGTTTTTCGCGGCGGTTACGTTCCAAAAAGAACCCGTGATAGGCGAAATCCGCGAAGTAGGAACCTTTATTTTTTTACAATTATTATACAATGAAATATTCCATAATACATTGAAACCAAAGAACAAAACCTCTTTACAGGCCCAAACATTTGTTTAACAAATAAAAAGTACTGTATAAACTTTTTTTTTTTTTTTACAAATAACTACTGTACTGTAAAATAATAATTTTAATATGAACTGAAAGCGGATTCCCGTGCCCGAATTGCGGAGATCAGCGCCGCCCCACCGCGACCTGCAGCATTGGATTAGAAGGGGAGAAAATAAAAAATTATTATGAAAAAAGAAAAAAAAACAAAGTACAGTAGCACAAATAGTGACTCACGAGTATTTCACTGCTCTTCTGACTGAGCCGCTGCATCCTGACTCCACTCTGTAGCGGGTTTTTTTTTTTCTTCTAAAGCCCGCGGTGCAGGTGTGTTTTTTCGAGAGAAGAACATTGTTATCGGTAGCTGTTGTCGCTCTTTTTTCTTCTGGGCAAAAAGATTCTTATAAACCGACATGCCACCATCGATTATGTTAAATATGGCAAGCTGTTTTACGTACGTGTACATATTAAACTGCAACGTTGTTGATACACAGGTAGAGAAGAAGCGGAGAGACTGTTTAGCCAATCAGAATGCAGAACACAATGCACGATGCAAATCCGTGAAGCAGCGAGACCGTGAAAGGTGAACCGCGAAATAGCGAGGGTTCACTGTACTCCGATGTTGTTTTGTTACTCATTCTGCTGCAAGTTGGCTCAAAAGACGTAACCGGTAAAATCCGGTTTAGGATTTTCATAATAAAAGATCCGGAAGTAGTTCATTATTTCTTGCGCGGCCCGGTACCAATTGGTCCGCGGACAGGTACCGGTCTGCGGCCCGGTGGTTGGGGACCACTGGCTTAATGGTCCCCAATTTCGATACCTGAAATTTCTTACAATTTCAGGTATCGACAGCCAAATCAGAAGGCAAGTTTGGGTTGAGTACCCAAATTTGCCTTCTGCAAATTGGGGTACATGCATGTATTGACATGCACCAGTAAGAAGTTGAAATTGTTTCCAAAACCTTTGGATTTCAATGACTCTCACTGTTGGACAAACAACAACAACAAATGTCTTGGTTTTATTAAGCACCCCTCACAGTCTCAGGAGTTGACTCCCCTCGGTGCGCCCCCGAGGGGTTGGACCGGCTCGGCATGACAAAATGTGATCATTTTGCAAGATGCATGTATCCTCTGTATTGATAACAGGTGCAGCACTCCTTGCTTATGCATAAAACTGTTGTCTAAATCTGGTCTACAAGCCCCTCCATCTGCTCTTACTGATGAAATCTTCCACATGTTGCGTCATCGCTGCCTTCAGAGAGCACTTCAAGTCGTTTTGTGCACAGACGCACATGACAAGGGAATAACAAAAGTCCAACGTAAAAGAGAGCACTCTTAGCTCACACTAGCTTCTAATGACTTGTTTGTTTCTTCTGAGCCACTCTTCAAAGCCACGGCATAAAATAACGCAGTCTGTGACGAGTCCTCCACAATTTCATCACACTCAGACGGCAGCAGTGATGAGGAGTCAGAAGCTGGAGTGGCAGCTGAGCAGAGTTCAGTTGATTCACTTTGAAATGGAAGTCATGTTTGGTGCTGCTGCCCTGTGGCAACATACTGAAAAACAGCAGCAGCTGATGCTCACAACTAAAAATAAAGCTCTATCTGTGAAAACATACAATGTGAAATCTCTTAGTGAATGAACAGTCAGATTAAGAATTGAAAGGCATAGAGAGCAGAAAGATACTGTAGAGTCTTATTCTGAAGACATAAATGGCTATTAAATTTCTAGGCACATGTTTTATGACCTAACTTACTGTTGTTATTTGAGCTCAGTTAAGGTATTTAGGTTCTCTCTGTGTACTCTGACTTCCTCCCAAAGTTCAAAAACATGACTGTCAGATTAATTGATCTCTCTAAATTATCCATAGTTGTCTGTGTTCATGATTGTTTGTCTTCTGTGCTCTGATCCACAAAAGATAGGACAAACAGGTCACCAGTCTAGGAGCTTGTTTTAAGTCGATTCCTTTGATACTGATGAAAAGGAAGTATTCTGCACTAGAATCTGTGTCAGTTAATTGGTAAGATTTTGTGTCTTTGCAGTGTATATAGAGGATTGTTTTTGCTCAAATGTGTTTTTTAAATTTAACTGCTTCTTTTTAAGTTCTGTTTTAGTTTAGATATATTTTCAGAAAGCCTTGCCCAAGATGCTGATGTTAACTATTTTAGGATCTAGACCATCAAGCAAGTTGAGTTGCTCTTTCACTCTGGGCCAAAAGTATTTTTAAGCTTGTCAAAGTCCAAACAGCTTGGTCCACCTTTGGGAATTCGTCCAGTCAAACATGAAATACTTTAAAAAGAAAAAATAAGTCACATAAATAAGGTGAGGAACACTTAAGCTGCAGTTTTCAGACAGAAAACGATTAAAAGTCCCCCTAGACAATAACAAGAAAAGCTGGAGCTTATGTTGTAGTTAATGAATTGATATAAAGATTACGATCAATCTGAAAACTGAGATTCATGTAACAGAGGTTTTCTTATAATTTATATTTTGATCCTGTATGCTCAGCTTTTATTGTCTCTGCCTGTTTTTTTACAGAGAGTTGTAGAGAGTTGAACTGCAGAGTTGTCCTGGTTGGAAAATGATCGACTTTTATTATTAATGTAATGCAGGAGTCAGCAGACAACATGCAGTAGTTTAAAGACTCACCTTCATCCTCCTGGACTCGATCCGAGACTTGTAGCAGAACTCAGCCAATGCCACCAGCATGGCCAGCCCAAGTCCACCAATCAGAATGTAGAATACTCCAGCTACATTACTCAAACTGAGCGCGCTTGTCTTGTCCTGTCATTACAGAGTGGTGGAGTTAGGGAAACAGACATGGTGCTGCTGGTCATGAGATCGCAATAAATTTTACTGAATAACCAAACAGTTAACTTTCTGGCTTATCCGAAAAGAAAGACACATTCTTCATTCAGAGGCTGTGAAATGAGGTAACACTCCAATAAATTAGAATTGAAACAGCTCCTACTGAAGTCCAAATGGTATTAAAAATTATGAATGAAACATAACTTTTGTTTGTTGTGGTAGAAATCATGCAGATCACCAACAGCAATATATACCTTATTTGATCTAATCTGACCATATCCATACTTTTCTGTGATTCTAGCAACAAGGAATATATTATTGTATTTTCCATCGTTTGCCACAATTATTACCATTTTTTTGGGGGGGAAACTATAGTATTCAGTCATTTGACAATAAACTGATTTTTAAATTAGAATTAGAGATAAACTAATGAAATGAAAAGGTTTATAAAATAAACACTTTAACTTGCACCGACTGATTGAGTGGGTGGCATAAGTGGACTAATAGTGTTATCAGTCAATAAGATTACAAAACTGGGAATGAAGGTGACCAGGTGACCACTAAAAGAGCCTTATAACTACACAGCAGTACTATGAGAAAAATTTTCATCCATATATTAGGAAAACACAATTTAAGAGAAGAATTTCTTATTTCCACCCTGAGGTTTTGAACTACTCTCCCACAAATCTGCACTCTTATTGTTTTGCAACAAACATGCTCAAATTTATGTTCTCCAGCAAGAGGCAGGGTACAACCTGCACAGGTTGCCAGTCCAAAACAGGACAACACAAAGGACATGTGAGGGATTCAAACTTCTGAATTCACTAATTGGCAGCAATGTCTGAGTGCCACTTATGCCTTTATCCTACTAGATTTAAGATTTTATGCTTCCTGTGTAAATATTCTGTTTGAATCTTGCCTGTCCTGCTCCAGGTTTAAGGGTGGAGCTTACTGGGGCCTCACTGTTTGATCACATTATGCAAAAACACAGCATTTGTTTGAGGACACAACATGGATGACATCACCAAACCCACAATATCTCCGCTAACAACATATTCTGTCGGACTTTTGATAAGACCACAAGTCCACTTCTAAAACCACCCCATGAGCTCTGATGTTTTTTCTTCCTTTTTGTGGCAGCTGCTTGTGAATGAAATCAGTTTTATTTCCAACTCAGGTCTGGTTGTCAACCAAATCTTTATCCTTCTTAGTGCCCAACTTTCAATTTCAATGTTGGAGCATTTCTTTCTTGTCTCAAGGGTACAAATACATAATTTTAGCAAATACTTTTCTTTCCCTCACATTCAGATTGTTTCCATTGTTTTCCTCACAGTGCCTGGTCATCATCATCGTCGTCGTCATCATCATCATGATCATCACAGAAGAATATTGGGTCTGGATTTTTGATTTAGTTTCAGAACTTCATTTGGTATGTTCTTCCCTTGGTCTGTTTCCCGTTTGAAAGTTCTCATTTTACTTTGAATTGTGCCTAAAAATATGCACTATAATGTCACCACATAAAGAGAATCTAACAAGAACCACTTGTAATTGTACACAAAATAGCTAAATATGTAATATCTCTGTTGATGAATTGTTGGTGAGCTCATATTTAGTGAGAGTGGATTTGCTCTTAGTTACCTCAAATCACCGCCTCTGATGATACACTGTCTTCTGTTTGTCGCATGCAAACTCATGCAGGAAGAAAAATCTAATAGAATAAAACAAAAACAAGCAAAAGAAACATTCTCTAAAATAATAGAAAACACTTTATTGACTTTTATACTATCATCAGAGGATGAGTCCAACTATTTTATTAATAAACATTATTTGTGTTAGTCTTTATTCTGTAAAAGGTGGAACATATATTCTTCGCAAGATCTCATTTTTGTGTCATTACTTTCATCACATGCATCTTAGTTTCACTGACTCTCAACCATGCAGCCTTTCATAACATAGACAAAGAACACTAAACTCCTAATTTTTATTCATAGAAATTTTGTGAACCCATCATAGAATTTGTTCTGCAGTCAACAGCTGAGGAGTCTGAAGAGACAGCTTAAGGTCAGACTAATACCAGGCTGAAGAAGATGGGCTCATTCACACAGGAATGTCTTGGATTATGTGAGAAATTTTGAAACTGATGATTTTACGATGTGAACAATCTGAAAAAGTTTGAGTTCCCTTTGTCCTTAAATTCAGATCTGTTCTTTGTTAGTTTGTAAGGATTTTGTGGCACTAGTGGCCTTTTTCAATAGTAGGACAGGAAGAATCAAAAGACATGAAGCACATGGAAGGATTGAACTAGGACAACTGAGTTAACTGTGGCCACTGCATGTGATATGACTTGGCCATGGAGTATTCCCAAGTGGATTTGTTTTTAATCGGGTAACAAATTTAGCTTAAGCTGCATTTGTATTTATATTCACCTGCAAGACATTGTATTTAGAAGTAACAGGCCCCTGTAATGTCAGAAAATTTTGGAACCTACTTGTACTATTTCATTAAAAAAGTGTCTCTTTGTGTCGACTTGCTGTGTGTAAAATTCAGGCCTTTTCTCTGGCTTTAAACCTAAGGAGAAAGCCTGTGTCTTTTGCCATTGGCAAAATAGCTTTGTGTCTTCAGGCTTAGTTTGGGACAGAAGCATTTTAAAGTAATTGCGCAAATGTACACTTGAAATGAGACAGAACTAACTTACAAAGAACTTCAGCAAGATATAGCAGCTTGTTTAAGGTTAAATATTTCTTAATATTGATGAAAAGGTACAAGTGCTATGGATTATTTCACTTATATTCTAACAAGGGAAAAATGTTATTATAAGTGACCAAATCTGCCAGTGGAATTAGTACCTTTTTTTTTTAATCAATATTAAGGAATTAAAACAAGCTCTTATATCTTGCTGTAAATTTCTTGTAAAATACTTTTGTCTTATTTCAAGTGTACTAAGATATTTGCACCAAAAGCTAGACTATAAGTACTTGGTAAGATTTTTTTGTTTCTGCAGTGTTGAACTTTTAACTTTAAAACTAACCAAAATGAAAAACTTGTAGATGATTCTATATTCTATAGCATCATAAATGATGCTATAGAATACTTGATATAATTTAAACTTGTTTTCTAAATTTAAGTGCCATAAAATTACATTTGTTCTATGCTGGAGTTACATAAAAAATAGACTTCAACTGAATTGATACATTTCTACCAGATAAAAATAAAGTTTTGGACATTTTTTACTGCCTCCATGTGACATTTCTTGTAAGAAGCCAAATGGCAGTGAGTGTCTTGTTGCTGCAGCTTCAGTATGACAGTAAGCTGTCTCCTTGACAGACTGATGAACATCTCCAGGTTAGTCACGTTCCGTTACTCAGAGAGTTCAGAGCAAAAGAGGAGGTTCATGACAGATTGGAGACAAAAACATCAAGGAGTGTGTCTGGGAAGGAAAAGGAGAAGAGGGAAAGCTGTGGTCATTGGATTTGATAACTACTGGAGAGCAGCCATAAGCTGAGACACCAGTGAGGAAAATAGAAAAAAAAAAATTCGGATTGGAAACTGTGACTTTTTACATCTGATGTATTCAGAAAGAGTAAAAATGGAAATCTTGCTTTGATCTGAAAATTTCCTTCAAGGCCAGATTTTATTTGTCAAAGCTTAAATGACTAAACATCGCCCAAGGCAAGAAACAAAAAGTATTTTCCACATCCTCAAGCCTCAAGAAAGCTTTTTTTTTGCCACCAGCGAAGCTTAAAATATTCTTCAAATGTGCCTACAAAGGCAGGCAGGATTTGGGTTAAAACGTGATGTAAAAAGCCACATTTCTCTGCAGAGCAGCTCGCCCTTGTGTCTGCGACTGCTTCCACTGAACTGTGCTGACCACTGAATATTCTGAAGAACAGAAAGAGGGCTGAGTGGAAAAAAATCTGATCTGGAGACATGAAAAGACCTTATCTGTAGAACAAAAGGTGACAAAACAGGTTTAATCTTGGCAAATCTTCTCATCAATTCACATAAATGTGACATTACAAACATACAAAACAAACTTTCTGTCATCAGAATCCTCATTTGTACTGGTCTATAATTATTTCCCTCTTTTGTTCTCCAGAACAATCAGCAGCAGTGATAAATTCTGATTCCATAAATAAAATTATTCAGTAAACCTAAACTCTGTGTGCTACAAGACAGACAAGACTTTTGCCATTCTGGTGCTTGTTTGGCTAAAGTTGAGAGGTTTAATATAGTAGTAGAGTAGACATGAAGCTGGTTAGCTCAATTTAAAGCTTGATACAAAGAACAAGCAAAATGTTACTCAATTCGGACAAGAAACAACCTGAAAACCTCAGAATTCCCTTCTTCGATTGGCAGAAATATATCAGTTAGAAACATAAGACTTTTCTGTATTTGTAGACAGGACAACAAAAATATATTTCATGTTTTTTTTAATTCATTTGCCAGTTTGCATGCATTGCTGCAAATCAAAAAGCCAGGTTTATCCATCTCTGACCAGTCTAGATGTTGTGGCTTTCTTGTATCACTTCATTTGAATTATTTAGCACTAATGTCAAATCAGCATTAATGGCACATTTTTCTACCTGTCTTTGATGGAATCAAGGTTTTAAAAATGCCAAAATATGTTTTAAAAAATATTCTGATCAGTTTACATTTAACAATGGTCAATTGGTTTAAATGTTTTGGATATTTATAAAGAAAAAAGCAATCCAGATTATTTAATGAAGGTGCAAATGGGAATGTTGTCATTGGCGACACATGGTGTGCCACTAAATTTGGTTCTTGTGATTCAAAATGCTTTCTGTCCTTTTAATAACTATGTCACCATTGTTCGTTCAATTTAGTTTTCAAAATTCTGCCAGAGAAATGACTCGAAAGTGCTGAAGATTCTTAAGTGCAAATTGTAACAGCAAAGTTTAGCAGACTACAAATTTAAAGCATTCTACTTAAGAACCTTTGGTGTGGAGAGAAAAATCACATGTTGATGCTGCAGTACCCAACACCACAAGAGTGTGAAAACATTAACCATGCAGCAAAGCTTTCAATATGACACTCATATGTAACTAAAACATTACAGTTACACAGTTATGGTAAAGCAAGCCAGTTTGGTTTTCTTTTAAATTATATGAAATTATTTTTTATCTTTAGTTCATAGCTAGGTCAACTGCTGCCTCATTACTTTAACCTAAGCTAACCAGCTTCTTGCCTTCTCTTTAATGATCACCAATAAGATATATTTTTACCCTAAAATTCCAAACTTTTATTCTGTATTACAATTTAAAGTAGATGCCAAATATTTTAAGAAAACACATCACAGCTCTAATTAGATGAAATCTCTCTCTCTTTTCAGGTTTAAAAGGTGAATTCATTCTACTAGAGACACCCCAACTCCTACATTTAAGCTTTTGATCTTCTCATCCAAGTCATCCATACATGAACTTTTATTTTTTTTCTTTGAACCATTCTTGTTTCTGCGTAGAATGAATCCAGAACATGCAACTGCATTGACACTTTTTTAAGATCTGGGTGCATTTATAGACATTTTTTATTGATTTCTGCTAAATGAACCAAATACCTGATAAATCTGGTTTTCATCTTTATAGATCATTGTAGTTGTACAGTGCATAATCATGCTACCCAGGAAAATGATTAAAATAAATAATTAAAATGTGCAAAATGTAGGAGTTGGGATGAGAAGGAAGTTGTAGTAAAATGGGAATCACCTGTCTATTAACTATAATCTACAGTTAATGTTAGTCATCCCACAGGGAAAAATCTAGCTTCAAAAGTAAAAAAAAAAGAGCTGAATTGAACTACCTCAGTGTTCTTGCTGTGGATCTGGGGTATTTTGAAAAGGGGCAGGAGAAAGTGGGGAGGATGTTGGGGCAAACCAATGCATGACCATGGTACCAGGCTAAGTCACCTCAAGAACTGACCTTTCTGCCGGAGTCCTTGTGTCCACATTCTCCCTTGTCATACCACCACTTGTTTTTCAACTTGTCTAAGACGGCTTGTTCATTGAGCTTCAGTACTGCTAGATTTACTGGGATTCTTCAGAGAATCAAGGGAAGGGGAGTGGGTGGGATTGGAAATAACATAAATAACATTATGCACATCCATGTTATGTTATGTTATTGTTCAACTGCGTTGGCCGCAGCTGCAGCAGCAGCGGTGGTTGTAGAACAATTTTAGCAAAAAGTTCCATTAGCAGTACAGATGCTGTAATACACTACAAGTAACAGCTCGACAACAGAAAGAAAACAAAACAAACAGAAAACAGAAACAACAACACAAAAAATATTGGAAATTGTATCAAAGTGATATGCATTAATACTCCATCTAGCTTAGTTTGGCCTGACTCCCTACATGCGAGATGTGTATTACTATATCACTTTGGGTAACCGACAGCAGCTGAAAACACTCTGGGAAACTTTCTTTCACTGAGCAAAGTGAATATAATCAGTAAATACTGTTTTCTGTCATGGTGAAGGCCAAAGAGACTGCAGGAGGTGAAGCTTTTTGGATTGCTGGGTAGAAACTGTCCAAGAACAAGAAACCAACTGATCAAAGGGGTATTTAAAACAATAAATTTGCCTGATCAACTGGTTAGGTGGTTTTCATGCAGAATTATACTTTTTAAGTTAATGGTTTGAACTTCTATAAAAAGTCAACTGAAGCTTCTGTTCCAGGGAAACATCCAGAAACTTTGAAACACTCAAAATTCTTTAGTTATTAAAATCATTAAATAATTAATTATATTTAAATAATTAAAATAACAACAAGTTGGGATATCCTGTGAGATGTTTGGTTAGCTGGATGTCTTCAAAATGAAAACCTATTATGGGATCTGACAGCTTGATAATCCTGATGGGTTTCTTCACTTCTTCAATTAAACAAATTGGTTTCAAACATTTGTGCCGCTATCATTTTAAAGATGTTACTAAACATCTTTAGAGGTCAACAAAGGTCATCCATCCAGTCCAGTAATTTACAAAATCAGACAGAAAATGTTGTCAATCAACTGTGCTGAGTCAGTGCAGCACAAATGTATGTTTGTGCCATTATAATTTTTGAAATAAAAAATAAAATGTTTCCAGAGTTCACTAGAGATCAACCTGCCCTTCCCTCCCTGGTACATTAACAAAATCAAACAAGATTGATAAAAATTTATTGATTGTTTTTGTTCAGCTAAATATTAGGACAGTTGATTGACACCAAATTTGCTTGATTTTGTAAACATGGACTGTCTGGTTTGACAATTTGTTATGACCCTGGAAAATATTTATTAATATCTTTAAGGAGGCGAAAACAACATTTTTTGCTGCACAAATCAGCACAAATATTTGACACCAATTCTGTTTTATGAAGAAAATTTAAAGAAGGTGTGTGGGGGGGAGGTAATGGGTGGCAACTACTACATATGGGTTCCCTGTGTGGGGTAAACCTTGTATCTCCTTGGACTTCTGCATGCATTCCCATCTTTTATACATTGTCAGTGCTTGTTTTCAAACATAACTGTTTGGGGGATTCAGTTATCCCTATTTTGATTATTTGCCACTCAGAAACTAAAAAAACTGCACAGATGTTCATGCCATAATTTGCTATTTTTCTGTCCTTCATCTCTTCAAGTCAACAATGTACAAAACACAGCATCATAGCCCTCTACAAGGTTGTAGTGATAACTGCACTTCTTACTGAAAAGCCAAGGTTAAACTGAAGGAGAAACTTTGTGAATGTGAGGATATACATGTCAATGAGGTCCAAGGAGTTTGTGTTTAAGGATGAATGGCTAGGCCTCAAATGATCCTTAAAACATCATCATCATCATCATATCTGTTATTCCAGACACATAAGAATGTCCATAACAAAAAGATAAAACAAGCATAATAAGAAATAGAAAAAAATACAAGATAAAAAATAAACAAGATGCATAATATTATTTACTGAGTCACAAATAAATGATGACAGTGCTTCCACAATTTTGAGGAAAATCTCATTGTACTCAGTGCAGAGTTTATTAAAATTGCAATTATATTCTTGCATGACACATATAATCTACGAGTGCGTTTGTACATAAGACTCCTGAGCACAGCTGCACATGTGGTTACAGCATTATGTACAAATATATGACTAGCACTGCTCCATCTAGGCATCATTGTATGCCACATAAAGTTGGGAAGTGTATAGTATAAAAACCTACTAACCTGAAGAAAACAACATATGAAGCATAAATATTTTGGTCATTAACTGCTGACTTTTGAAATAGTTATGAAAATACCCCAACAATCAGAGAATGAGAGAGTAGAATTCATGTTTTTCTGATTTGTTCCCAGAGGGTTTCATGCTCGCTACTGAAGCTGTGCCTTTCTGCCGGTTACCCCTGTGTACCATTGCCTGTCGTTACCCGTCAGGGTTACGGTGATCTGACCTTGGAGTCCCCTCCCCCGATGCCGCACTCTCCCTTGTCATACCACCATCTGTTTTTCAATTTGTCCAACAGGCCCTGCTCGTTCAGTTTTAACACTGCCAAGTTAACAGGGTTTCTACAGGGGACGATAGTAACAATAAGGGATAAGAAGGGAACTTGGTGTTAATGAAGACTGCCATATTGAGGAACGCAACATCAGTACAGCTGCATGAGTCTAATGAATGGTGCATGTAAGGACAAGTTCACTGCTTTCAGCCCAGACCATCCTCTCATCACATCCAAGTGGCTTCAGGTTTATAACAGAGATTTGACATTTTTCTGGTTTCTGAAAGCAAACATTCATGTCAAGGTTTCTTGTTTCAGTTGTAGTATGCCAACAACATGCTAGCTAATGTTAAAACAGCAAGATAAATGCTGGTAACCATGGCAACTAGTGAGAGTTTAAAGGGTGCCCTGCTCTTGCTGCAGTCAAATTGTGCATGCATCTGCTCTGTTTGCAAACAAATAATTTCTCTATTTTGTGCTGAAAAAATTAGAAAGAGAAGGACAAACTATGAGGTCAAAAACCTATTTATATACCGTATATCCACCATATGAAAGGCAAACCTTCAACATATATTAACCTAAAACAGATATGACACAGAAATAGAAATATGCATCACCATCAGTTGAGTCTCTGCTTTTCATCCAATAGCACTCTCAGAATGACTACTGGATTTAAAATAATTTTTTCTTTGTCAAAATATTGTTTATTGATACAATTACAGAAAGGGGAATAAATTATGTCCAAGAAGAATGTCTAAAGACAAATACTTTACCAAGACGTCCCTTATGCATCATAGATTTATCCACTGAGTTTAGTAATTCATATCTTATTGACTCAGAATTGGGTAAATTAAGAAACAAGCCAAAGTCATTGAAAGTGTCAGAGGGACAGAGACAAAGAAAACAAGCAAAAAAGTTCAACTACTTTCAGAAATCTTTCAGATAACACCATCTTAAAAGATTACAAGGAGGCCTGGACTGATGAAACAAAACTATAATGACATTAGGAAAATAACTGCTGGGATTAAAATACTCCTAATCCAACCTGTGCTTGCATGAATGCTGGAAACCTCAGGTGCCTTTTGGGCTTCATCTTTAAACATCAATAAGCAGTTGTATGCTTCATCAGAACTTCTTACTCTTTATCAAATGCTAAACTGATTTATCAGTTTCTTAAATGCATTGGTTAAACCCAGCACTTTAGCAGAAAGAAAACTATATTGTTAAAGACAGAGCAGCCTGTGATGTTCAGACAATGAAGTAATCTGGGATGAAAAACAATCAGTGAATTTGTAACTGATTTCTGTGAACTTTCATCAACCTTCATTCATTACCTGATAAATAAAAGAGGAAAAACATTCAAAGATTTACTTACATGAGGTCAGAACTAGTGATTCAAAGTGTGAGTCATAAATGAAACACACCTGACTGTTGTTCCTCTTCACATGCAGATGATGATCAAAGTTACAGTGCAGCGCTAGCACTGATGATATGATAATATGAACAATGATGCTTAATATATTAGAGAATAAGAGTTTTGTTCTAGAGCACCAACTGCAGATCACAACAGCGCTCAAATTTAAATGAGTGGATTTGTTTCTTCAGGGTGGCTTCCTGTTAGATAAAGATAATATAAATCTGTCACTATATGCACAATCTTAGCAGGATATTCAAGGGCATATTAATATCACTGTGGGCTCCTCATTATGTGCATTACATTATACATTACATGTATTAGATAATAGAAGTTTCCATTTCTTCTCAGCAAACTAACTCAGCCACATTGGATAGAGAGAATTCTTGAACAGCTGATTTTAAGTAAAAAATCTGGGATTGCAAATACAATTATGTGTAAAATTATTCAAAGAACTGGTAGATGTAGATTAAATGCATCATCACGTAACCAGGTTTTTCTGATCGGAAAGAAGAAGTTATTTCTCAAAAGATAAAGCAGTATAAAAGGAGTATCAATTTTGAATTCTTGTAATTGCTTACTTTATATTCGAATATTTCCACTGATATTTTAAAATTTTAAGACAAGCTTTTGAGGCTGGAAGGTTTCTGTGCAATCATTCGAAGGTCCTCTGTAGATTTTAAAAAATCAGATTCAAGTTGGGACTGCAGCTGCGTGGGTCCATAAATATCAAAAATAGTATCTATTGTAACATAATATCAAATCTTTTAATAAATCCAATTGTATTTTCTCTTTTTGCCCATTTCTCCAGTTTATAAATAATTCAAATGATAAATATGTGAAGACTTTCAGTATGAGGTATGATGTACTGCATACTGTTCAGTTACCACTAGCTGGAATCAAATATTGAAGTGAGCAGGTTGATGAGTCAAAAGTATAATTGGGGGAGTGATGAATCGGTTGAGTTTGTCAAACTCCACCCCAAATTCTGTGTGGAGAACGTGCAACTCTCAGATGCTTTGATGTTTACATTTATGAACAAAACTCTTGCAAATGCTTCACTTTAACCAGACATAAACAACAAACATGAGACGAAGACAAAATCAAAGCACATCCTCTTTCAGAATATGAAATATTCTTTTTTTTTAATGAGTTGAATTCAACCTCAGACGAACAAGAAACTTAAGGCAGAGTGATAATTTATTTAACCAGATATTAAGTCAAAATTCAAAAACAGGATGTTAAAAATAAGGCCTTGTAAATATTATGCTTTGATGCAAACATAGGTAGATTCTCTGTTGCATTTTGCACAACTTGTCCAAATGCACAATGGAATTTTTATGGATTTTTTTTTTCATAGTTTTAAGAATGCTTTTTGAAGTGGGGATGTTTAAAAACTCGATTTCTGTTATATAAAGACATCTAAGTGAACATTCCTACAGTTACTTCAGTGATAGAAACCACAGCAACAACAGAGAAGCTTTTAGTGTGTTTCTACACTCTGTCACTTCATCTAGACTCTGTTTTCAATGAATCTTAAAAGCGAGCTAACGAGGTCAGTGACTGTCAAAAGAAACATGAGCTACAGTTGTTTTGAAAGAAGCTTTAGCCTAGCCTTTCCTTACCCATCCTCTTTGTTTTCCTATCTTTTTAAGGAATATTGACATAATTCTTAATAATATTATGGCCAGCTGCTGGTGTACAATAGGAATTATAGCATTTTCTAAAGGAGGAGAGAAAATTGGCCATCAGCATCTGGAGACAGAAACAATGAAGTGTTCTCTCCTTTCAGCTGGTCCTTCACATCTTCATTTCCTGTTTATGTTTTAAAGGCCAAAAGCATCCCACATACTTGGGCATTCTAGTGATAATAATCAATTTATTAATGAAGCCCTTTACATCTCCAATGGAAATCTCAAAGGGCTCATTCACACTGTTGACAGCAAACTGCTGGAATATAGCTACAGCTGCCCTGGGAAAGAAGAAAGACTACAAATTGTGCACCATCAACCCCTCTGACCAACACCAGCAGGCACTGTGGGTGAAGCCTCTTGCTCAGGGACACAGACAACAAAGGCGGGTGGACCGGGAATCAAACCAGTGATCCACCAATTGCAGGGTGAACTCCTACTGCCATTGCCACTATCGCCCACAATACTATGTGTATTCTGTGAGCCACATGAAGTCCGCACACACTGTCCACTGTTAAGATTTCATAGTCGAGTGTACCAACTGCCTACATTTCTCAAGATAAATTCCTTAATTTCCACAATCCAAATGGATACTAGCAAGTTCGGCACCTAGTCTTATGTTTCCTCTTCAGGACAGCCACCGCACGCCTGTTAATGCAGCACAAAGTGGCAGTCTGGTTGAGCAGTGTCCTTCTGAATGGTTGAAACCTGATGAGCTCGGTATTGCATACAAAACAGTTCAATGTGAACATTGTACTGTGATGTAAAAATTGACCTGTGAGCAGACGTGTCTGGCAAACGTCCGCTATGGTCCGCTCAAAATACGCTCAATTATGTGAGTGCCTTGAGTTCTTCAGCAGGAAGAATAGAGGAGTAGAGTCTGTTTATTTTTACAAGTTCAATATCATAGGGTAATCAGAATCATAGTCAGAATAATCACAGACATAATGTTTTGCAAAATGTTACATAAACTTAAAAAATTAAGAAAAGCTACTTTTATGAGAAAATAATGTAAGATTTGCACATAAGCATATAGACTGTTTCTCTGCTATCATTTCTTGAAAAGAGGCAGCTTTTAGTTGCAGCAATGTTTCCCATTTCAAATGAAAACGTTGTGTTTTCATTGCCTGCACAGCAGCATAAAAGACATCACCATTCATATTAATGCCAGATTTGTCTTAAAGCTTAAATTTCCTCCCGTAATTTAGCTACAACCTAGTAGCAATTGCAATGGCAATTCAAATGGAATTTCATGTTAATGTTGTATTGCTCTTCTGAGATTATATTTCTTTAGCTTTAAAAATCTGCTAAATACCAGATGATTTTATTTATTATGTCCTAATATGCAAAAATGAAAGAGGATGTGTTTATTTGTCACCATGACAGCAGTTAATAGCCAGAGACAGCACCGACTCTTCACACAGAGCTAATGCTTTTCATGAGTGAAGTTGATTAAAATAAATGTTCTGCATTCAAGTGCTTTAGCACAACTATGTTGCTTAGCAACTGAACACTGAATCTGCCTTTTATATGACTTTTCCCCCCCTTCAAAGCAGTGAATTGGTTTGTGTTTTTCTTTTGCAGCTCAAAAGCATAGAAACATGGAGACAGAAAAAGTGGATCACAAAGACTGAGTTCTCCACACAAACAATTCCCTGATTGAGTATTTTCCTACATAAAGGAACAAATGATTACATTCAGAAAGCACCAGTTTCCTCTGTGAAGTCTTTTTGTTTCTGGCTTGAATATAAAAATGCTGACATGAGGTAGAAATAATAAGAGCAATATAGAACATCTGATAAATTTTTCATTTTATGTCAAACACAAAGGAAAGGAAAATAAATTTTTCAAATTCTGCTGTCAAGTAAAAATCTAAGCTTTAAAAAATATTTAGCCAACTTTTAGTTTAGTTCAACTGTATTCAATTAAATCAAATTTTAAAAAAACTCTGCATTCTTTTGCTGAATGAACATGGGGAAACATGTTCAGTTTTGGGTTTATTAGGATTCCAACAACATATTTTTGTTGTCTTTTTTATGAAGATTTGAATTCTATGATCAATGTAAACATCTGACATAATGATCAATGATTTCAAAGTAAAACTTTTTAAAAGATGCTTGCGTTGTGCTACGCATTGCCTTTTATTTATTTTCATCAGAATAAACCTGAGATAAAGAAGCAGTGAATGTCCACTCTTACTAAAAACTAAATGTTTATAGCTCTAATGTGCTAGATCATGTAGTTCTTATCAAGGTATTCAGAAAAATATTGTCCTGTCACAATAAAAAACCCTGTTATATGGTGACAACAGCGTTTTCTCTAATAAGGCTGCCACAACTAGTTTTAGAAATGTTGGGCATAACAATTCTCTGTTTGAGCCAGCCAGTTTGACTCCAAAAAAGCAGTTCGAACAACTCCTTCCCGTTCGGGAACCAAGACACGTATTCAAAAACCGTTTGAGGCATCTGAGAGGGCTATTTGTTGTCTCCGATAGTACTGCGATTCATATCTCTACCTCACTCACAGTAATAACAGTGATGAGAGAAAGATGGTGTGTGCTGAGCTCAGAAATCTTTTCAGAAATACATGGAAGTCAATCTGTGACTATCCTCAGAGGGATATTGAGGTTTTTATCTTGACATTTTCAGTAAGCTTCATATAGAATTGTTGTTTGGGTTAAATTAGTTATTTACTGGCAAAACAGCCAGTAGTTCTAAATGGCAGCTCAGTCCTCTGTTTTAACTGAGCGTTAGTTAGACCTACAGATATGGCGTATTTGTAGTCCTATCCATTAGCATTAGGTCAAAGGCTAATGCTAATGCACTGGCTCTCGCAAGCCAGTGCCCTAACCTGAAAGAACAAGATAATGCAGGCTAATATTAACCTGACAGGAATATTGAGGCTTTTATTTTGAAATTTTCAGTAAGCTTCATTTTAAATGGCACTCTAATCCCATGTGTAACAATGGTTGGGTAAAATCAGTTATACAATGCCCAAAAGAGCAATTAACTGATATAAAAATTGTCAAGGCTTTTATTTTGAAATTTTCATTAAGCTAAATTTTAAATTGCCACACTAAACCCATGTGTAACAATGGTTGAGTAACATCAGTTATAAAAAGCCCAAAACACAAGTTGTTCTAAAGGCCAACTCATTCCTCCTCTGTAGTAACTGACAGTTCTGCCATGTTGTAGTTCTTTCATTCAGCTCAGACCTCTTTTGTAGGCACTGAGTGTCCGCCATGTTGTAGTCCTAACCTTCAGTCATTGTAGTTCTAAAGAGCAGCTCAGCTGTCATGTGTGTGTGAGACAGAAAGGTGGAGAAAGAATTCTCTTTGTGAGAGACCCAGTTAGTTTATATGAAAAAAGCAGTCCGAACAACTCCTTCCTGTTCGGGAACCATGATACGTATTTGAAAACCGTTGGAAGCGTATGAGAGGGCTATTTGTCGTCTCCAATAGTCCCGCGATTCATATCTCTACCTCACTCACAGTAATAACAGTGATGAGACAAAGATGGTGTGCGCCAAGCTCTGAAATTTTTTAGAAATACATGGAAGTGAATCTGGGACAGCGTCAGTTATCCTGGCGCATGATTTCGCTCTGAAGCACCTTGACAGAAAACCGTAAGCCCTAGCAAAATTTTGAATACATTTTACCGGAGCAGGCATGCGTATCAATGTCATGACCGAGTTTGATACCTATAGGGCGATATTTGTGGGCGTGATGGCAATTTCAAAATTGTTTTGGGGTCAAAAATACACTTCAATTCTCACTCTAACAAAGCGGCAGTTGGTGTCAGTTACACTCTGTGTTTCGGCAGTTGGAAATTTTGCTCGTTTTTCGCTTTTTACGTCGCCATCGTAACTCTGATTCCCAACAAAAGTAATAGCTCCCTTCCCCGACATCAAGCCGCACGTTTTGATACCACTTTTGTGGGTGGGCACGCAGCGGTACAAGCCGCATTAACGGTGACGGAAGAATAATAAAGAGACATTCTATTGGCAGTGACTAACTTGGTTCGCAAGTCAGTCACTGCTCTCCCTATGCATTGCTATGGGCAGGCCCCAATAAATATGTGACCTACTTGTATTACTGCCATGAATTCTCTGAATAACTGAAGAAACTTTTAGACTAGAATCTGGTTCCATTTTGGTGATTAATGTTGTGTTTGCAAGTTATTTTGCAAAAATTATTCAGCCAACTTCATCCAATGTATTTGTCCATAAGCGCAAAGGCAGGAAAAGACTAAATCATTATGCCATTTATGAACTTTCTTAAGTTGGTTTAAAACTTTTTAACTTTCTGATAAACTGTGCAATTTATCTTTTGTTTCTAATTTCAATTCTGTGTATCATATGTGTTCATTAATCGCCTTTCGCCCTTCCTGCTCTCCTTTGCAGGAGCTGTTCAGCTTTCCTCTCTGATTGTGCTCACCTGGTCCTCCACACCAGCATTTCCTTTCATTAGTATTTCAGCTCATTGATTTTCATTTTACTGTGCTGGTTCCTTCTGGTGCATCCTGCCTGGTTCCTTGTCCTGGTTCTCTCATGGCCTGTCTCTATCATTTTTAAAATTTTATCATTAAAAGATCCTAAGGCTTCAAAGCTGCTGTCTGCATTTGAGCCTACTACAAACTCAAATATGCAAAACCTAATTGAACATTGTAGAAATAGTTTGCTGAATTTTATTTTACATCTTAACTTTCAAGAAAACCTGTTTATCATAGGTATCAGAAATTGCAATGCAGTCTTGGTCATTTATTTTGAACATTGAAGTAAGTGTAAATAAACATAGCTGGGCTTGTTTCTCTTAAATAATCAGACCACATTCAGGTAAGTAGTAACTGGTCAAAATTTTTCATTTAAATAAAATGTACTGAAGCTGAGGTTCAGTGTTACCTGACAGCAGAAGAAAGACAGAGACAGATGGAGACACTGATTATGACTGTAATTGTTAGTGCTCTGGTGAACGTAAACGCATACAGGCAGGTAGCAGTAAGACAGGCATAACAGATAACAAGAGACAGTCTGACAGACATGTGGACAAAGACAAAAGAGAGAGACAAGACAGACAGAGAGACATATTAAGAGACAGACAGACGAACACAAAGACAATAAAACTGTGATCCACCCCTCAAGACTAACAGACTCGATTACCTTATTAAGCACCAATCATCCAGTTTCTGACAAAATCCAACCAGTTGCGTATTTAAATCAGCACTCTGTGTGTGCAGAAATCAGTTACTGTTTAGACCATTTTTACTAACAGCATTCTGATGTTAGCTCTAATGTTTCACTAACTTAACTTTCTCTGTTTGAACCTTAATTTGACAAATACAAATTAAACGATTTACAATCTCTGACAATTACATATTTTGGAATTTAAATAAAATGGGAGAAAAACTAGAAATGAGAAACAGGAAATGAGAGACATAATACACTGCCTGGCCAAAAAAAAGTCGCCACCTGGATTTAACTAAGCAAATAGGTACAAGCCTCCTGTTGGATAAGTACTGCATAGGCGATTATCTTTCAGCTGGCAACAAGTTATTTAACCCCAGCTGATGCAATGAGTAACTCCTCATTTCTTAAACAACCATGGCAAAAGACACATCCTGTGGTCGTGGAAAAGACGTTAGTCTGTTTAAGAAGGGTCAAATCATTGGCATGCATCAAGCAGAGAAAACATCTAAGGAGATTGCAGAAACTACTAGAATTGGGTTAAGAACTGTCCAACGCATCATTAAAAACTGGAAGGATGGTGGGGAACCATCGTCTTCCAGGAAGAAATGTGGTCGGAAAAAAATCCTGAATGATCGTGATCGGCGATTACTTAAACGTTTGGTCAAATCAAATCGAAGAAAAACAACAGCAGAACTCAGGAGTATGTTTAATTGTGAACGCAAAAGCATTTCCACACGCACAATGCGAAGGGAACTCAAGGGGTTGGGATTGAACAGCTGTGTAGCCGTAAAAAACCTCTAATCAGTAAGGCTAACCAGAAAAAAAGGCTTCAGTTTGCTAGGGAGCATAAAGATTGGACTCTGGAGGAATGGAAGAGGGTCATGTGGTCTGATGAGTCCAGATTTACCCTGTTCCAGAGTGATGGGCGCATCAGGGTAAGAAGAGAGGCAGGTGAAGTGATGCACCCATCATGCCTAGTGCCTACTGTACAAGCCTGTGGGGGCAGTGTTATGATCTGGGGTTGCTGCAATTGGTCAGGTCTAGGTTCAGCAACATTGTGTGCCCAAAGAATGAGGTCAGCTGACTACCTGAATATACTGAATGACCAGGTAATTCCATCAATGGATTTTGTCTTCCCAAATGGAACGGGCATATTCCAAGATGACAATGCCAGGATTCATCGGGCTCACATTGTGAAAGAGTGGTTCAGGGAGCATGAGACATCTTTTTCACACATGGATTGGCCACCACAGAGTCCAGACCTTAACCCCATTGAGGATCTTTGGGATGTGCTGGAGAAGGCTTTGCGCAGTGGTCAGACTCTCCCATCATCAATACAAGATCTTGGTGAAAGATTAATGCAACACTGGATGGAAATAAATCTTGTGACACTGCAGAAGCTTATTGAAACAATGCCACAGCGAATGCGGGCTGTAATCAAAGCTAAAGGCGGTCCAACAAAATATTAGAGAGTGTGACCATTTTTTGGTGGCGACTTTTTTTTGGCCAGGCAGTGTATGTATACATGTAAACAGATTTTACATTGAACTGATTAATTTCCTTGCCATTTCCTGTCCCACCAACAGAATCCCACACTGGTTAAAATTTTACGAGAACTGAGAAATGAGCATTCCTAGCTTTTACTTGGATGTCTTCTTTAATAGCTACAAAGGGTTACAGTTGACACATTTTTTTCTGAATTAAAATTGCTGTTTAATAAAATATTGAAATAAAACCTGTCTTGTGATGGTTCATGTTTCTTCTTTCTGGTGTTTCAAACAACTGTCTTCTCTGTAACTCCATAGTTAGGATTGTAACTAGGATTGGATATGATACATCAGAACCATTTCATACTCCAGAATTTCAATTGCAGTGTCATAATAAAATTTTGCGATGATTAAAATCATTTTTACTTTCTGAGTTTACAACAGTGTAGCAAGATTTTAAAAAAAAGTATTCCTTCCAAACTTTTAGCGGAAATCTTTGATGCACACTCTAACTCTAATATCGCTGTTTATCAAAAGCACCCTATATAACTACTATTCATACGTTTAAGGTTTGTATAATTTTATAATTGAGTTAACTTAAGTTTTGGAGCTGTATGATTTAACTGACTATTTTTACAGAAAATTGACTGGGAGATATGCTAAAGGGAAAGAAAATCTGGAGAAATGACATATTCAATTCTGTTAACATCTATAATTTCATTCATTTTTATTTCACCGGATGTGTCGTTTATATTTTGAGGAGTTAGAAACTTTTATTACAGCTACTATTACTCAGAATGCTTAGACTTCAGCATTTACACACTGGGAGCTGTTTAACATAGCAGATTTAGTGTTTTAAGCAGAGATTTAATTGTCAGAAACAGGTGTGGATTCATGTTTGAGGTACAGATATTTGATATTGCACTCTCTGTTCTAACTTAAGAAGTTACAACAAATAACAGACAAAAATGAGACAACACTAACCCTATGCTGGCGTCCGCTAACCGGACACTCAGAGTGTACCTGAGGGGCGATGCTTTGGGAGTGGCCACTCCGTAACCCTTAGAGTCAAGGTTTCCTCCTACTTTCATGGTGTCGCAGGGTTTCCTCTGCTCGATGTATTCGTTCATGGAGGACTCAAGTAGGTAGGCATACTTCCCCTTTGACTTTCTGACTCGTATTACCCCCTCATTGGTGCTCTTTACAAATACAGACGGGTCTGCACTGCGCATGTATGACCACATCTTTTCGAACACAGCAATCTTTGACCTCTAAAAGGGGAGTAAAGAGCAAAAATGATAAAACACTAAATTAATACTGTTTAAGACAAGTCGCACAATTTGTGAAGATGATTTTGAACTTTAATCACAGTACTGAATCTAGCTAAATCCCCCTGGTTTTGCACATCTTACAAACTAGGATGTACAGTTCCCTAGAAGAAATTGGAAACACGTTCGCTCAACATTATTTAGGTCTTAATTTTCTGCCAGAAAGTAATTTAAAACAAGTGTTATTTAAAAAAAAAGTTTTTATATAGTGATGTACCATAAAGGTTTTATAGTGGTTGACACACTAGCCTTCACATTATACATACCGTTTAAAGCATACAAACATATTAGACTGAATAAGAGGTCAGAAATGTATGTGTGAGTCAACTAATACTAGACTGAATGAATGAATGAATGAGATACTTACAGTATATCTCGTACTTGTCTGTGTGAGAAGTGTCACGGAAGATACGGGGCATAATTTGGAGATCACATCGCGCATGCGTGAATCCCAAACTGAGCAACATAGGTAATATTTGTAATTTGACAAAGGACAGCATAAGACAAACTGCTGCAATTCCTAATGATACTTTATTGTTACCGACTATAAAAAGCAGTGTGTCCTGTGCCTTAAACAAAATAGCTCCGATGAGCGCCGATGTATTGACTATCTGTGCTTCACATCAGATTTTCCTACCATAGAGTATCTAGAAAGCTATGTCTATCTGTCGGTGCTACCTTTCTAAAATGGCTGATGAGCTGGTACAGATAGTCACAACACCTGCGTTCACAGGAGTTCTTCTGCTTATGGCACAGCTTGTTAGATTCGCTGATGAGAAAATACAATTAAAAATTGCGGCTGCTTGTCCTGTACTGCTCTTTGTCAAATTACAGTTAGCCATGTTTTGCCTTCTTTTCTTTAAAGTTCATTGTCGTTGGTTGATTCTTCCCTGTAATGCTGCCATCTATTGGACATGCCAATGTTGCTCAGTTTGGAATCTACCCATACTCGATGCGATCTCCAAATTATGACCCGCCTCTTCCGTGACACCTCTCACACATACATGTATTGTCATTCAAGCAGTCTAGTATTAGTTCACACACACACACACACACATATATTTCTGATCTCTCATTCAGACTAGTAGCTATGTGTGCTTTAAACGGTATGTATGTGTGTGATATTTTAATACCATGTAAGTGCAATTTTAGTCATGTGTGTGAGTCTGTAGTGGTGTGTGAGAGAAAATTGTATGCATTTGTGATAATTTAATAGTGTATATGTGTAATTTTAGTTTGCATGCGGGCGTGTGTGAGGGTGGGCGTGTCCATAGTAGTGTGTGTGAATATAAAAACTTTGAAATAAAAGATTCAATCAAATTTTGACTTATACTTAGTAACCTCTGGTATTTGAAAAAGTGTCATTAGATTAGTTGAAATAAGTTGCATTAACTTTACTTTAATCTATACTTTTTTGATTTGGTCTAATTTTAACATAAAAATTCTTGTTGCCAGAAGGAATTTTTCATTTATAGCACAAAAGAAGTCCAGCTAATTCTTTATTTGTTGTGATATCAAGAGTGAACATGTACACTAACCTTGAAGAAGTCTTTGGTAGAGCCCCCTTCAAGTGTACCATAGGCGATCTCGGTCTGCTTGGCTAGGTCTTCTGCGCTCTCTATAGGGGATACCATTCTCTCCACAGTGAGAAAAGCTGCCAGGTTGGCTGTGTAGGAAGAGATGATGATGAGGGTGAAAAACCACCACACCCCTCCAACAATTCGACCTGAGAGGGATCTGTGGGGAAGAACAGAAAGTAAACAACAGATTTTAATAAATTCTGGAACTGCTGTCTGCATTCTAGACTTGACCTATTTTGTTCAGCTTTCCCTTGCATCCTGTGGTAAGTCCGATTGGAAAACAGAATATACAGTTTCACTCATATGCTGATGATATTACTTACTGTGCAAAACTAGTGCTTGAATCCAATCTTACTGTAGCAGTATCACCACCTTTTGGCCTAGCAGTTATTTCATTGTTTGAAATAATGTCTTTCAGAAGGAGTGTTTTAAATATTTTGGAAATGATGGTCAGCTTTTTTGCCTCACCAGAGTTAAATAATTGGGAAATAGGGGTAATCAGTAACAGTAAACATTAATCTGCACAATAACAACACCTCCAGCTTCTTCCACTCAGAGCCTTTTCTTTCTAGAAACTGACCTCAGCAGACTTCAGTTGCCAATGTGTTTGGTTGAGCTGCTCACATCAAATCACTGCACACATTATTTAATATTATTTTGTTTGACTTAAAGCTGTACAGTAGGTGCAAAAACTGCAGCTGAGAGTTTCTGCCTGCAGGATATTCATGCTTCACATTAACATTGAAAGCATAGAATACATTCAGTCAAATCCCATCAAACACACACACATGCAAACTGATCCTGTTTAGCCCTGCGGCCCCATACCACTAAAGGTGACCCTGTATGATGTTCACATTGATGCAGCTTCAGTGTAATGTGGTTTACAACAAGCTAATGAAAAGCACCAGATGAGGTGGATTTTGCAAACAAACCAAAACTTCCCCTGGTCGAGGCAGCTCATCATCAAAGAACTAGTTCCCTCTGGGGTTGAGACCAAAGTGCCAGCCAGACAAAGTAAAAAGTTGTGACTTCCATATTTTAAAGAATCTTAAACCATCTTAGCATCTACTGTGCAATTTTTAAAAGAACAAACTATTTCACATTGATGCTAAGTCTTAGAAGAGGAATATGGATATATAAAGAAACCAGTGGCTTACTCCAACTTTTTGGCCAAGTTTGTTCTGCTTTGCACTGTTTGAGAGCACGAATGTTGAAAATGAATAAATGTTTCTGCCCTATTATATACCTTATTTTTGTCTGGAGATGGTCTACTCTTTATAAAATTATAACCAAACTAACTACCAGACTCTCCACTGCGACACAAACATGTCAAGCCACTCCTAAACCAGAGACAATATCAAAGGCATCTTAACTGGGCTAAGGAAAAAGGAGCTGAAATTTTGTGCAGTTGATTTTAGCTGCTTAGCTGGCTGTGGTCCCTATTGTGGATTCACCATGTATTCACTACAGCACAGCACAGCACAGCAATTACACTAACAGAAACTATTCTACTCACAATTTTCCTTTAAGGTAATCATCACCAATGAACAACACACTTTTACCTCGTCATAATGTACTATGACATATGGGATGGAATATGTCTAAATAAGGTCATTGTCAGAAGAAAAATGCACAAAGGAAAGGCCATAAACATGCATGTGGCATGATGAACCTGACACACATGAAGAATAGAAACAGCCTCAAGCCCGACCACAGCTGAAAATACTAAAAATCAGGCAAAATGTCACATGCAATCAAATGTTTCATGAATGCAAGTGTGTGTGTCTACATCAGAAACTGATGTGTAAAGAGGTGGTGGTTTAATCACAGTTCAGCTATGACAAAAAGTCTCCCAGACATTTTGCTTTAGACAGGCAGCTTTGTGAATAAAAATACTGGCTATGCGATCTTTTGTCTTCTTATGTATCAATTATCGCACAATTCATTTTATACCACTCGGTCTTACCTAGGGGAGATGTCACAGCCCTGCTGCATGAAGGCCCCAAGTGAGAACCAGAGAGAATTAAAGATCCCAAAGTCGTTAGTGTGTTCAGGAGTTTCTTTATCTTTCTGCTGGTTCTGGTTCTGATTCTGAGCTTGAGAGTAACCTGAAAGGAGAAAATGATAACAAAAACTGACTAATTAAACTTTGATTATTGAAGTGAGGAGAATCACAACATGGGAGCGGGTTTATGAGGTGGTGATGATGTTGAAAATGGTGGGATACCTGGAGAGTGAGGGTCTTCTGAGTATGAAGTGGGAGGAGCTCGTCGACATGCTGAAGCTGGAACAGTTTCATCTTCTTCATCTGACTCTTCACCTTGCCACTCGTAGGGACTGAAACGACTCACCTGCAAAAAGTCATGAGGATTATCAGACAAACTGATTCAAGATTGACAGGAAAATAAAAAAAAAAAATTAGGGAAATACAAAAGCAGATAACTTAGTCTGCTACAGTTAAGACCTAAATTATTCATGCCCTTGGTATATTTATATTTAAAACTATTTACATTTAACTAATTACTTTGTTTCTGATAGGAAATGAGACTGACACCTGTCAAAGAAAACAATGTCAAAGGAGAATCCAGTTTTAAATGAATAACTAAAACATAAATACAACTTTCTCAATATTAAAACAAATATATATTTCCTGGTGAAGCAATCAAACCCTTATTAAAAGCACAGACCATTTTTTCCTTCCACAAAGTCTCTGTATAATTTAATTTGGTTATGTAAATCTAAACCTTCCAGAAATATATTGCGCTTAACCAAATATAGAAAAGGGGGGGAATTAAATGAAAGGATTGTTTTAAGCAAAAATCATAAATGTGCACACTTTCTTTTACAGACATTTTTTAAGACATGCAGAAACTAGAAATTGATTTCTGTAAGTAAAGAAATGATGGATAAGGACCAGAGTAATATTTCTACATGTGGTTGAACTGGAAAAAATAAGTGTGTCACTGACATAAAATAGTGCAGTTGGATGCTTCTTGCTGTTCACCACCACACAGCATAACATTCAGTGACCCATATTGGCTCTTTGCTACATGTCAATGACAACAAATGCATGAAGAAGGGGGAAAAAAACCCTGAACAATGGATGAAATTTATTGTATTGTCTCAGCATACATTTGCACAATATGTCCAGTGTGTGTGTTGGGGGCGTGTGTGTTTATGCTGAGAATAGCTCCATGTCAATGTGGCATTATGTCATTTGTCTCCAACTTAAGACAACATATATAAACTATTCCTTTTGTAATTTTAAGTTACATTAAATTCTTGACAATTCTAATTTTCCTAAATAATTACTCAATAATTAGTTGCTTCCAAATGTAGGGCGAATGTACCTATAGTTTTTAGCTCATTCTAGTTTTTACAAATACTGAATACTTTGTGTTTTTACATATTTGATTAGAAACAAGTCTACATTAACAAACATTTCTGAACCCTGTCATCATACCAGAAAGAGCACCACACTGACTCCAATGTAGGCGAAAACAATGCACATCCAGATCTCATAGGCCAGCGGGTCAAGGAAGGAGAAAACGCCTGGCTTGGACTTGGTTGGTTTCTTGATCATGATGGAGATTCCCAGAGACATGAAGGGTTTGGTGAAGTCAATGTCTTGCTCTCGGACGAGAGTGATTGTCAGTGGGGCGACGGCCATGTCTGCCTTCTGCAGGAGGACACAGACAAGAGATGTCACCCAATGGAGGAGGTCTTTGTTTGGTAAAAACAGTGAACATGTCTGTTGTTGAAGCCAACAGACATGTTCACTGACTCATAATGAAAACATCTGTAGAGCTGTCACTGTTGATGTGAGCATGAAGCTCAAAACAGGTGCTTTTAAAAACACTTGACCTAACTTACAAAAGCAATTTCTTTGCTCAAGTGAAAACATGTCAAAGCAACACCTTCCTTGTACATACAGTATGTCATAGCCCACATGCTTGCCTTATTTTGAATGTTTTCTTTGATACTGTCCACATGTTCTGTCATGAATAATAGCATTTGCATAAAATTAAAAATCTGCAACAAAACTGCGTAAGTAGAATGTTATTTATTTTTTTTACTTATACACTGGCATTGTGAGACCCAATACCAGTGTGGGCATTGGGTCCCATAATACTGTCAGGATCTGTGTTTTTCTCTGTGTTTATTTTGAGTTTCTGTGTCTGAGTCTCGGTGTTGTCCTGTCTCCCCTTGATTGTTCCCAGGTGTGTCTTGTTTCTGTGATTACCCTCAGTGTATTTAACCCCACCTGTGTTCTTTGTTCGTCGTCGGGTCCTTGTCAAGTCAGTCGCAACAGTCGTCTGTCTACGTGCTCGTCTGTTGTATTCCTGTCCATTCGTGTAGCCAGTTGCTACCTGTGTTGAGCCCTGGTTTTCCGCTCAGCAGTGCTGCCTGGTTTTTGGACTTTGTGTTGGATTACTCATCATTAAACATCATCTTTTTTCACTACAACCTGGTTCCACCGCGTCTGCCTCACCACTAACGCCACCACTTCATGACATACTGAGAGGGACCCCATGCCTTAATTCACTCAGTTTACAGTCATTATATAACCCAGTGTAATAACATCATTTGCCTTTGACACCAGACTAACTTGCTGACTTGAAGACCCAGCGTCAGTCATATTAAAGAAAAAAATGGACAAGAAATACTACAGTTGATAGTCTAATCCAATTTTGCGTATGAACCATCAATATGCCTTTTAACAAAAAGCAACATCAGTTTCCTCAACTCAGTTTTTTGAGCATGTATCCAATACAAGGTACAAAACGGGCTGTTTATGTAAGTTGTGAAAAATTTACTGTCTTTTTATTACCTACTGAGTACAAGAAAGGCCTAGCTTATAAAAAAAAAAATCCAGATCTAAAGCTATAACCAATACGTCTGACAGACATACATTTATTTATAATGCAAAGCCACTACTAACTCCACTAAAAGGAGTCGATGTAACTCTAAGATTTTGCTGATGATGGACACATTTTTTTAAACCAGAACAGAGGAGGAAAAGCTCCAGTTTGGATCACAACCCAATGTTCTGAAGCTTGTTACTATTCCACGGTATTTACACTTTAAAAGAGTATTAAAATAACTCTTAAGTCAGAGAAAGTTATATTTAGATATTTAAAAAAATAGAAGCTGTATTGTGCCTAGTTAATACAATGCTGAGAGGCTGGGATTATTTTAATTTGTATGTAAATGCTCTAGAGATGTGTAGCATATCTGTTTCGTTCCTATTTATTCCTTCAGCCTCCACAAACTGAAGTGAAATTCAGTTAATTCTTGAAATTTCTGTTATCAATATTTCCATAAAACATAGCTGATTTCACTAATGCATTAAAATGTTCTACAAAACAGTGAGTTCAATATGCAATATGAGTGCCTTGGTTTGAATGTTGTTTTTATGTTGAAATTTTGCCCTTACTGTACAGGATTTTTATTTTGTTTATTTTGTACTAATATTGTGTTAGTATATTTGCTTTGATTACCTGTCACTTTGCAGGTGTTGCACAGAAATTTCCCCATTGTGGGACAGTAAAAAAATTCTGCTTTCTTCCATTCTTCTATGTTGACAAGTTGTCACCAGATTAGCTGAATCAGCTTGCTTGTGTTGGATTCTGTAACTGCCTGTCACATCCAAAACTCACCCCGTAGACCAGTTCTCCCACCATGCCATTCCACTGCTTTGTCTCCGGGTCTCTGGAGCCATACTTTCCGTCTCCCACCAGTTCTAGCCGGTAGGTGAAGCCAACATGTTTGGCAATCTCAGATGCTAGTTCAGCACAGTAACCTTCATACTTGTCATTTCCTGCAAACTGCTCATGGTTCTTCTTCAGCATCATGTAGGGAGCTTCCTGTGGCCACAGAGAGAAACATAATGTTAAGTCATCACTGCTGCTTTTATTTGATCAAGACTTAGAACCATGGTATCTTGATTAATTTAACAAAACAAACCCTCTATTTTTTCACTTCCGTTTGTGGGAGCTGTGTCATAATAGAATAAAAAATAACACATTTTTTTATTAAGTGCAAACAAAAAAGTACATATAGGATGATTAATATTCTTAACAATTGTGTCAAATTCAAATCCCGTCCGCGCAAGAAATAATGAACTACTTCCGGATCTTTTATTTTGAAAATCCTAAACCGGATTTTACCGGTTACGTCTTGCGCGTCAAAATTGAGCCAACTTGCAGCAGAATGAGTAATAAAACAACATCGGAGTACTGCAGAGTACCCCCCACACCCACCCCCTCCCCCTCTAGACTGCTGATGTCAAGCTACATCAATCAGTCACTCCAGTTTTCTGTGATTCCACTATTGTGGAAATTCGCACAAAATCCCCAGATTTCTTCCCACCATAACTCTGAGTTTATTGAAAGCTATTAATATCTTAACAGTTACTTAATGTATTTTATCAATACATTCACGTACAACCCACCCTTGAGAACATTCATGATCTTGCTATGGCTAACATGAAAATGAATTTGATGCCCTGAACGACAGTTCTGAAGTATAATCCAGAGTTTTCTCTAAACTGCTTTCTATTTTCTGCATTGATTTTAACTGCATTCATGGGGTGAATTTATGCGTTCATATTAAAAAATAGAAGTTCAAAGGAGCTATTGAGTTTTCTGGATAAACCCACAACATCTGGTTATTTCCAGAGGTCTAAGCATTGCTAATGCTGTGACTAATGTTGCTCTTGCTGATCATTTCTGTTTCTTGTTGAAATGATGCAGAGGGCAGGTCATCACTAAATGCCACATTAATGATATCATTCTCTACAGTATTCATCCAGATCTTAGCACCATCACATAAACCTGTCACTGTTGGTGACGTCAATAACTTTATTCTAACTATTGTAATACTAATGGGTGAAATTGTACTGATAAAGACAAAGATTTTAACCAGAAAGAAAAATCACTGGAGGAATGTCCAGTAATTAGAGCCCACATAACAAAATGTAGAAAAAAAGTTTCATTCTTATGAAGACAACTACAGTTTCAGGTTCTAAAATCAGAATCTTCAAGGGAGGAGAGGATCATTTATCTTCTTATTTTATAAATAAAAACAATAACAAGCCCAGAGTTCATTACTGTTGACAGACTGACTAACCATCACTCCCTATCCCTCTTGGACTTTAATCTAACAAGTCTTACAATAATTTTGCAGAATATTTAAAGATAAAATTCAGATAATAATATCAGCAACATGTGACTCCACCACTGAAAACCTGTAATCTCTTCTACGCCTCAGGACTCGTTGCATCATAAAGTCAGTTTAACGAACTGAAGTATCCATCAGATTGCCTGTCAACTGTATTAGTTTACAAACTGAAATTCACTGTTTCTGATCTTGTATTTGTACCATTTAAAATCTGGCAGCTGCTTTTTGGACAATCTGAACTTGATCTAAATTTTAATATATGGAAAGATGCAATTATACTAATTCAATCAAGTTGAAACAAGCATCAACACTAGCAAGACAAGAAACATTTACAATCTGGTAAAAGCAATTTTGGGGAAAAAATAGTTTGAAATGATTTTCAAGTTATGCTGAAAATTACTCCATGTTTGTTCAGGCAAGTCTGGTGTGATAGTCCTAAGACTGGTACAAGCATCAGGTTACAGAAACGGTCTCTTAACAAAAAGTATGTTTAATACCTGCTTAAAGGTTATGATCAAACATATCTGAACACATATTTCAATTTATTGAGATGCAGCTCAAACTAGTCAGATTTCTCATTGTCATAAACTGGGTTCTTTGAAAAGGAACAGAAAAAAACAATTGACAAAAGTAGAAAACAATTAGGACATTTCTGATTTCTCCTTTATAGGAATCAGATTGAATTTCACATTTGTTTCTATACTTCTCATTTGAGGCTAAAAACAGCTCTGCTGAAACAGAAAATGGCCATTCAGTAAGACCAATACCAATAGAGTGATTGGTATGTTTGTAAAGTTAAAGTGAAGATAAACTGTGCAGCATGTCATTTTCCCAGTCTCACCAATATGGTGGTGACAATGTAGGTTTTGTTCAGAAGATTAACCAGCTCTTCTGTTGGCAGCCTGGAGACGGGTGTATGCACATAGCCTCTCTTCTCATTCCAGAAGCCTATCTGGATGAAAAGCAACAAAAAGCTCATTAAAATCACAGCAAGGGACACTCAGCACAGACCAGAAATAGGTTAAAAGATTTATTAATGTTTTATAATAGAAACCAAGATATGTTACAGATAAAACCTCTGCTTTCATTTGGCTCCTGAAATGGGATGAAAAGAGAAACAAAACAAAGAAAAAAGTTAAAAAGAGAAAAAAAGGAAAAGCAAAAATGAAGAAGAGGGGAAAAAAGGACCAAATAAAACTTAACAAACTTATTGCCTAAACAACTATTTGGGTGCACAGGTTAAGGCCTTACACAGCATATTTCCTTAGTCACATTTGACTCCAGGAAATATGGTTGACTCACTTGTTGCAAGGAGCCCAGATCTTTGACAGGAAAATTCCCAAATCAGCCTGCCACTGTGCTTGACTGTTTGGAATATGGTGTTTGTGCCAAAAATGATGTGTTTGGTTTTCAAGAAAACATAGAGCTGTAGATTATGTGATCACTTTTCCAGTAGTCACTAGAAACTTTTTAGTTTATTCAGGTCAAATGACAACATTGTAGGACTTTCAATTGGAATTAAATCTTATGAGTTATAATAACTAAACCATACACACTCAGGAGTTTTACCTTAAATGTGAATTTTACTGCAGTTATTGATATGCAGTATTGCTGTTTCTAATGAAATTCTCAGTCACCTTCCTCTTATCATCCAGTTGCTCATATCCTGCCTTACCCAAAAATGCCTTAATATTAATTCATGTTTAAGTCATGATTTTGTACATACTGGTCTGTGCAGAAAAACAACATTAATATAAAACTATCAAACCTGCTGAAGAATGTGAGGAGTGGGTGGATGTTCATCTCCAGCTTTCAGATCATTTGGTGTCTCACTTCATTTTATTGTAAATTTTTATTTTGTGGCTGGCTTCTGAATTTTGCCTCCTTCTCCTTTATCTTTGGCATCTGTTTGCATTTTAAACTGGTCTTTTCAAGATTTTGAGTTGCCTTAAATCTCTGGTAAGTCTGAGCACCGTTTTGGATCATTATGGGTCTGGTTTTTTTTCAATACTAGGTATGACAGTAAATCCAAACAAATACCAATTTTACCTTTTTCTGGCCTGGTTTGGTTCTATTAAAGCTGTGATTTGTTGCATGATAAATCAAGCATAACTGTTTCTAATAACAATGGAGGGACATTAGGGTTTGAAAGAGTTCAATAGAAAGTTGAGTCGGCAGGTTTCTACCCAAAGCATAAGCTGATTGTTCTAATTATCACAGGTGTAATCAGAGTAGAGGGAACTAATTACTGAAGGAGCTGATGTAGCTAAAACCTGCTGACTTGCTTCCCTAAAGTTTGGCTAGAAATCTGATACTCTAATGAGTGGCAATGAGTGGCTGCACCTTCCGGGGCCCCATGTGGCTGAGCTCCATCACAGTCAATGTGTAGTTGGTGCGGTGTCCTTGCTCATTAAACTCAACGTGACCAGTCAGTCCTTCAAGACGAACCTGCAAAAACTAAACGTTACTTTCAGCATATTAGAACAAACAGAAGAAAATGCAGAAGTTTGTGTCTATCTACACCTATATATATATGTGTGTGTGTGTGTGTACAGTACAGACCAAAAGTTTGGACACACCTTTTAATTCAATGAGTTTCCTTTATTTTCATGACTATTGACATTGTAGATTCACACTGAAGGCATCAAAACTATGAATAACACATGTGGAAATATGCACTAAACCAAAAAGGGTAAAACAACTGAAAATACCCCTTATATTCTAGTTTCTTCAAAGTAGCAACCTTTTGCTGTGATTACTGCTTTGCACACACTCTGCATTTTCTTGATGAGCTTCAAGAGGTAGTCACCTGAAATGGTTTTCACTTCATAGGTGTGCCCTGTCAGGTTAATAAGTGGGATTTATTGCCAAATAGTCATGAAAATAAAGAAAACCCATTGAATTAGAAGGTGTGTCCAAACTTTTGGTCTGTACTGTATATATATATATATATATATATATATATATATATATATATATATAGCTTGGCTTGGTCCCTTAGTTCCATTGAAAGGAACTCTGAATGCTTCAGCAGACCAAAACATTTTGACAATTCCATGGTCCTAACTTTGTGGGAACAGTTTGGAGCACAACGCAAGGTTCATAAACACATGGATGGCAGAGTCTGGTGTATATTAAATGGACTGGCCCGCACAGAGTCTTGACCTCAACCCAATAGAACACCGTTGCAATGAATTAGAGCGGAGACAGAGAGCTAGGCCTCCAACAGTGTGAGAACTCACAAAGGCGCTTCTGGAAGAGTGGTCAAAAATCCCCATAAATACTCTTAAACCTGGTGGACAGCCTTCCCAGAAGAGCTGAAGCTATTCTGGCTGCAAAGGATGGACCAACATTATGTTGAACCCTATGAATTATGAGATGTCAGTTAAGCTCCTGTAACATAACAATAACCCGAAAGACACCAGAAATCAGCCAAGGATTGTCTGAATTGGAAAGGTCTCACTGCTATGCTGTGGGATGACTTGAAATGAATTGTACATACAAGAAATCATTATGGACAAGCAATCGGGGCAAATTTCTCTAAGGTCGATGTCAGAAACTGGCAAAGGCTACAAGAAATGTGTCGTGGAGCAGGGTTTTTCGGGTTCTCTTTGTGGGTTTTTGGTTCCTTTCGTTACTCACCTTTTAGCCACCAGATAGCGTCAGACTCACCTTCTCTCCGGAGATTGGTGCAATTATCCTGTACACCGGTTTTTCATCACCTCATCAGGCCGAGAGTACATGAGGAGCGGGCTGCCAGTACTTCGACGCCAGACTGTTAACTAGCAATGGTATTCTGAGCCCCCCCCGGAGCTAGTCTCTGCGTTCTCTCTGAGAGTTTTTTCCTTCTAGTGATTTCTCCCGTGTTTACTCCCTGTCCCTGTTTAGGTGTTTCTTTCGAGACGCCCCAGATCTTCCCAGTGACGATCAAATCTGGACACCTCCCTTGTGACGCCGTGGACTGTACCCACTGGTTGCCCGGGTTCCGTTCCTCTCCTTCTCCGTTGAAGTACAAGCTCCTCCTGGATTCTCTGGCTGGTAGCCGAACCGCACCTCTGACTCCGGCCTGCCCGAACTTACCTGTCCGCCCTCCGACGCACCTCCATGCCCCCCCCCCCCCCCCTTTCCGGATCTCTTCCACACCAAGGACCTGGACCTCCCGGACTCACAAAGAGACCGTGAACCCGAAGCCACCAGCAAATCCTCCCAGACTGAGTTTCTTCATCCACACAAGTAAGATCAGTCCATTGTTTCCGTCAGTACTGCCGTTTCCTACTACCTGTGAACTCACCAGCTTCCCCGCTGTCTTTCATAGTGTGCTGACCGCTCCGTGAGTCCCGTTTCCTGGACCGATCTCCTGCCTACTTGTCTGTTTATATTTACATAAACATTCTTTACTGGTTTCTTTTCTCCTGAGTGGTGTTCTGCATGTGGCCTAGATATATAGACCCAAACATGACAGAACAGTCTGGCCATCAAACAGGCCCAGCAGACGCCTTCCAGAAAACGTTATCAGAGCAACATACTAGTGATGGTGAGATGAAGCCTCATGAGGCATTGAACCACTTGAGCCAACTGGTTCGAGAAAGGGTTCATTTCTTGAGGCTTCATGTGCACACGAAACCACCTACTGGCCAGGTGTATAATCACAGCCAGCTGTATCTTAACACGTGTGATGCATTGAATTTTTGTCTATTATGGCTCTTGGGAATGACTTCACAAAAGGTATAGGACGAAATCATTTGTCTACATAAATTATGTATACACATATGTGTATAATAAAATATTGTTTGAATGTATTCTCTGTGTGTAATTATTCCCAAAATAGTAGTGTCATGTGATATGGCATGTTGTGTAATGTTTTTCTGTGACTCTAGAAAAATGGCATGGGCTTAATCAGGCAGAGGACAGTGAAAGTGCTTGTAGAACTAGGGAGGGGGTAGTGAATAGGCTAATGCTTGTGTAACTTGGATGATTTCATGCATTTTTATTAAGAAACAACAATTTCTCCACAGTTTTTGGTTTCACACGATTTCTCTTTTTTGACACTACATGGATGAGGTGTTATTATTGTACCCCAACTCCTTGGAGCACAATAAACACCTCACCTTTACAGAAAATAAGAAACAGTGAAAAATACAGTTCCTCATAAGCAAACCTAATGCATCTGCAAATGTTCAGTTCACCTTACCTTGTTAGGGCTTATCAAATCGAAATGTTCCCACATAGGGGAAATCCTCCTCTTTCTCGCTGGCTCCATCCTACTCCTATCCTGTCCTCGCACTCCTAAATCTCCTATCTATCTATCTCTCTCCTAAACTCTCCAAACACCGAATTAACTGTCTCAAACTAAATAACCACTATCCAAACTCTGCTATCCAAACTATCAAAACTCTATCCACTCTCTCAACTGACCGCAACTCGCCTACAACAACCCACATTTTGAATGGAGCCTGTGGCGTTTTTAAAGCTGTCAAACCCCGCGCCAACATCTGAGCCACTTCCCGAAGCAGTCACGTGGTACAGCCAGGCAGCGAGGCTTCGGACGTCATCGTTTTCGGCTCCTCCCCTAAATGAAGCAAGCCTCGATACGCGCTTTACGGAAACGCCCCCTCCATTACTCGACACACGCCTCGAAGCCTCGGCACATCACCTAACATCACTACAACATACATTGCTACAATCCCACGAAACCGCTCTAAGAGAGCTAAGCACCAGTCAAGCCGAGACAAACCGACGCCTTGTCGAACTCGCTAATTTTCTCCAAACATCTCTCCCACAGTCTTCGTCTCCAGAACCAGCCCCAGCCCCTGATCCGGTTCAGTCAATCCGGCCCACATTTTTTGAGATCCGTCCACCCACTCCTGAGAGATTCTCCGGAGATCTGAACAAATGCAAAGGTTTCGTTTTACAATGCTCATTTATATTTAATCATTCACCTCAAAGTTTTGCCCAGGACAGTGCTAAGATAGCTTATGTCCTTTCTCTGCTCTCTGGTCGGGCATTAGAATGGGCTGAGACCCGTTTTCCCTCACCGGCTAATTATGGATGCACATTTGTCAGTTCTTTAAAGGAGTTCAAACAGGTGTTCAGTCGGGATCCGGATAAATATTTTAACTCACGTGAGTTATTAAAAATCAGACAGGGTCAGCGAACCGTAGCAGATTTCGCGGTGGACTTCAGAATACAGGCTGCGGCATCTAATTGGAATGCCACCGCTCTTAAGGGTGTGTATTTCCACGCCCTGAACGAATCCATAAAAGATGAGCTCGCTACCCTTGACGAGCCCGAAGATTTAGAGGGTCTTATTAACTTGACTGTCCGCCTCGACAATAGGTTACGGTTACGTACGAGAGACAGAAACTGGAGAGAGCCGCCGGCAAGAACCTACGCGGTTGTAACACCTCCCCCTTCGGTTTCCCCTCCTCAGACTATTTCGGACCCCGAACCCATGCAGGTGGGCCGTACTTGTCTTACTCCTGAAGAGAGGCATAAACGTATGGTTTCCCGCCTCTGTTTGTATTCCGGTTCTGCATGTGGGCTAGACATATGGACCCAAACATGACAAAATGTCTTATTGGGCAGCAATGTTAGTCTCCAAACTTTTTCCTTAGAGAAATTCTTGTCTTGTTTAATGAATAAAGCAACGATAGCCGTTGTAGTTTAAGTGTAATTAATAATTTGCCTTCCTAGAAATAAATGAAAAACTATAAGATTTGACACCAATGTGTGAGCATTTCTTTATGCAAGTGTCGTCTATCTTACACTCGTAAAATAGCGTAAATATCACCTAAGCTAAGGGATATGTTTGTATTTAGTAAAAATGTTCAATTTACTAAATGAACTTTGATAAAATTTAGATGTGTTTGAGACATACCCATGAACAAAATAGTTTTTGGGGAAAAAGGCAAAAAATAAAAACATGAGATTAAGAATTTTAAGTCAACAAATTGCCATGATGTGCAATTAGAATGCTATGGTTTCTTGGCATTTTGTTGTATTTTATCTGAGTTGTAGCCCTACAATTATGTTTTAAAATATTTATGTCAGAATGCAACAAGAAGCTGCAACGTAAGCAGCTTTCATGCTTACCAGCTGCAGAGCTCTCTGGATGTCAATGCCTTGTCCCCATGGCGCTGGTGGGTTGGCCAGACACTCTCCTGCGTTACCACGGCGAGAGATGTCAATGCGCTGCCGCCGCAGGTTTTGGAAAGCTTTCACCATGACGTTGACGCCGTCGTAGGTCAGAGCTCCTGTGTACTGAGAAAACACATTTCAGGAATAAAACCTGTTTAAATCCTGCTATAATTTGCTCTCAGAACAGAAAAATGCAAAAGTAAATAAATAAAAATATGTATATACCACCTTTTAAAACATAAATCAACAAAGTGCTTCACAGAGAAGAACCCCTGCCACCACACACTCAAAATCATCAAATTTACGTAGGAATTATCTAAAAAAAAAAACAATAATTTCCATTTCTCCATTTTCTTTTCCTGCAGAAATGATTTTATCTGTTCTTCCTTGAGTTAAAAAAAATGTCATCCAGCTTTTTACCTTGTGCAAACACTTTTGTAAGACTTGCATCTTAGAAACCTTATTTGTGTCAGAAGAAATGTGTAACTGAATATGGTTTTATAGTCAATCCTGGTACAGTGTTCTTTGAGTTTTGATTTGCCTCCTAAAAACTAAAATTCTTCAAAAGTTCTTTTTATTGGGTTTCCATTGGCTCTCTGATCTGATCCCTTATATTTTTACTCATCAGCCAGAATTTTACTCTTCCAGCAGCTTTAAGTCTGTTTCTGCTGTGCAAGACTGATATATTTTTGCAGAACAAAGAAATAGTGTAAATTTCAAGAAGGTGAGAATTTTGGAGGTGAAGGGTTTAATTATTTTTATTTAAGAATCTTGTGAGCGATCATCTCAAGTATTCTCAGATGTCAGATTTTTTCTTCTTGTTGGCTCCTTTTCAATCAAGTTTATTTGTGTAGTACATTTCAGCAACAATGCAGTTTCAGAGTGCTTTACATAATAAAAAACACACAAATATAAAGTCAAAAATATACCATAATCATCAATTGAGAAAACCGGTAACAAACATTACATTTTGATGAGTGCCATCATCAAAATCATTAATACACATGAACTATAAAAGGTTCCTTTTTATTTCGGCCACTGCTGAAGGCAAACACTCCTCTGATGCGATCAAATACAATAACCCATGAAACAGCGGCTCATCACGCTTTTATTTTGAAAACCGACAAGCAAAATTTAGCAGTTACGTGACCCATGCAATGAAAGGCCTTGTTTGTTGCCAGTCACGTGGTTTTCAACAAGACGACACAAGCATCGAAGCGGGACTTCATCGGACACACCCCCTTATTACTTGGTACAAGCCTCGATGCCTGGATTCAGATAGCCCATCACTAGCATCAAGTGTATAACTAAAGTTTTGTTTCTATTCACAATGGAAGCTGGTAGGGGTTCTCTGCCATTTTAACTGTTTTCTCCTGTTTTTTGGATAGTCAGGGAGTTCAGGTATTGTACTTTCTTTTCAGTTCTCTTCTAGAAAGTGTTTTTATTTTATAATTAAAAGGGGGATGTTTTGTTTGTTTTTTTGGCCTTGGAGACCCTGAAGCTTAAAGCTTCCCTGTGTTTGTTGTCTCATGTGATTGAGATTTTACTTGAATTGTAAATTAAACTCTATTTTACTACTGACACCAACTGTTTAGGATACTTTTTTTTGTGTTACACCCAGTGCCAGAATTTACCCTTAGTGGTCTTGGGGGGGGGAGGGGAGGGGTGTAATGTAACATAAGTGGGGGCTCGTCCGGGATTATTTTTGAACATGGCACAGATTAATTTGGAGGAGTTTTTAAGTAATCCTACTGTACAACAGTTTGATGTCTGTAGAAAAGATGATTTATATGAAATTGCTTCATATTTTGGTATCCATGTGTCAAAGTCTTTGCTCAAAAGTGAACTAAAATCTCTTATCTTCAGTAGCTTGGTTGAAAAAGGAGTACTCTCAGTGGAAATGGATAAAGAGGACGCCACCTTCTCTGAATCTGCTGATCAGCCTGAGGTCTGTGCTGAGGAGGGAGTGAAGACAGCACCTGTTGCTGCCAAGCCAGAGGGGGAAAAACCACCAACCTCCCTCTCACGGTTTGAGCCCTTCTCTATTGAGTCCCCAAATCCCAGTGTTGAGGCACATTTGAAGGTACGTCTAGTTCGTCTAGAACTTGAAGCTAAAGAACGGGAACGGAAGGATGAATTTGAGTTCCAGCTTAAATGCCGAAGAATTGAAGCTGAAACTGCCATCAAAATGCGTCAGCTGGAGCTACAGTCTCATAAACTGACCACTGTTTTCACTACAGATTCTGGTGGAGATGAAGACGATGTCAGTATTTCCCCAGATAAATCTTCCTCTTCTGCAGAACCTTCCACGTTTGACATCAGCAAAAATATTGCCCTGGTCCCACCATTCCGAGAGACGGAGGTCGAGGCATATTTTAATGCATTTGAACGCATTGCTGTTGCCCTTCACTGGCCCACAGAAGTCTGGTCCCTTTTGTTGCAGTGCAAACTGATTGGTAAGGCACAGGAAGTATGTGCAACACTCACAATTGAAGACAGTCTTGTGTATGACAAAGTTAAAGCTGCCATACTCAGGGCATATGAGCTAGTGCCTGAAGCATACAGGCAGCGGTTCAGAGCCTTAAGAAAATCCACTGCACAAACATTTGTTGAATTTGCAAGGGAAAAAGGAATGTTATTTGATAGATGGTGCCAGGCAACTACTGGTCTTACTTCACTACGTGAGTTGATATTGTTGATACTGCCTTCCAGATCGTACAGTTTTGTACCTGAATGAGCAAGCTTCCACTTTACAAGAGGCAGCTGTACTGGCTGAAGAATTTGCCCTTACTCACAAAAATGTTTTTGTGTGTAAATCTGACCAACCCTCTCATGACAAGACATGGGAAGATGTTCCCCAAACTCAGGTTAAGAACACTCTACCTACAGTCACCTACTTAAAATAATGGCCAAAGTCATTTTTTGCCAAAAGTGATTTTTACAAAAAATATCTCTTTTTCTTTAATTGCCAAAAGATGAATTGTTGGTGGAAAAAAAGATGAAAAAAATCCCTTTTGGTAAAAAAATAAAAATAAAATAAAGGCTTAGGCCATTATCTTAAAAACTTCATTTTTTGTCAATTTTCTGAGAATTTGAGATTTTTACCTTTGGGATAAATTTGCTGGGACGTCCAGATTGGAAGCTGTCTAAAATATTTTCCACTTGTGAATAATTCTTCTCTCTATAGAATGGCAGACATGTTGAAATGATGAAAAAAACTTAAACTTTAGTGATGTACATGTTTGTGTTTTCTGCTTTAGCTTGTTTTCTTTTATAGTCTCTTCTGAAGACTAGTGGGCCTTGTAGGAACCAAATCCTAGTTCCATTTTTAGAGGTAAGGTGTTACTTAAATTAGTTAAACAGTACAAAGTTCCAAAATAGCTCGAACTATAAACCCGTCTGTGTGCATGTTCACCTTGAGCCTCTTTCGTGTCAGTTTGAGGTCTTTGCTGTCAAAGCCCATCCAGTCTTCATTGATTTTCTCCACAGCTGGACAGGTTCGGTTCACCAGCTGGAAGCCTGTCACATTTGGTGCCAACTTCTGAAACTCTGTGACGTTCAGGTCCAGAAAGCCCTGAGCAAAATACAGAGAAAGAATAAAAGGAACTCGATATCTGCAAGTTTCAGTGCCTCGCCCTTGCATTTAACAGACCCTGCACTCACTGAATGGAAATCAACTTATTATTCCTGAATAGAAAACAAGGAGCATGTTTCCTGTAAAGCGTATAGGAAAACACCATATCTAAATTACTCCAAGTCCAATCCCAAGTAGGTATAGAATGAAATTCTGTCACGTCTGTACTTGACTCTTGCCTTATTCACCTTCAGTTATTCTTGTTTTTCATAAATACCAAGGGGGATTTTCAGGCTTGTCCTGCTCACTGAAAAAGGCCCTGAACCCCAACTAAATATCATGAGCTCCACCCCTTTCCTTTTTAGTAGTTTATAATATTATTTGTAGTTTGCATTAAAATTACTGCACCACCACACCCCTGTGCTGTGGTGGCACAGGGGTTAAGCACAACCCACATATAGAAGCCTTAGTCCTCAATGCGGCTGTCGCAGGTTTGATTCCCATTGCCCACTTTCCTGTCAAATAAAGGCCACTAGAGCCAATAAAACCTATAAAAAAAGTAATTTATGTCTTAAATATATATATATATCGCATCAAACTCTTTGGATATTGGTCTTGATCTATTGACACTTCATCTCTTAACAGTTGGAAAAAAAGCACATCTGTTCACATTCTCATCTGAATAAATAAAATCAGAATATTTAGTACATTTTATTCATCTTAATAGTAGAAATGCCCTAACAATGTATTTTTATCTGTCACTTTAAACTGGGAACAATTTCCCCCTCACTGGAAACCAATTTTCTTCACTCTTACACTAACAGTCTGCTGGTTTATACGTATTCATCAATGGCTTTTTAGAAAATCTGACTCACCAAGTTGGCCAGGATGTAATGGTAGTTCTTCAAGTTTCTCTTTTGAGCTGCAATCTGAAAAGACAGAATTCCATCGTATTTGATCTGTTAATTATTTTCCTGATATGTTTAATGATGATAAATAACATCCGTCACACATTAATCACAATCATCAGTTCTTCAACATCATCAAAAAGAGATGGCAAGAAAGCAGGAGGGTACCCTTAGATTTCTGAGGTAAGGTGTTACTAACAGATGATGCTAGAGGACGTTTGAAGACACAGAAAAAATGGTTTTTAAGGAGAAGGAAGAGCAGGAGGCATCAGAAAGAGGACGAGAGGAGGAGAAAGAAGCAGGTGTTAGTCATTTCTTTCCTCTGTGGTCCAACTTTTAATGAGCATCAGTCAGTAAACGTTCAGGAGCACAGCTGCTCAATTTTGAAGGAGGAAGCTGTTGGAACAGCCCTCCGCTTTCTCCTCCATCTTCCACTTCCTTCATTCCCTCTGCTGTAATTTGAGTTTTATCCTGAAAAAGGATAAAAGCAATCAAATCACATCAGAGCTGTGCTCCCTATGGGAAGCCTATGAAGGCTTCCCAATCATTTCAGCTTTTGTTTCTTCACCCTTTATGGAATGGCATCGATTTGTTTGTCCCAATATTTCAAACAGCAAATTAGTGATGTCACCATATTTCAGGCCTAAACCTCGGAGACGAGAACAGTTTAGAGTCAACTTTAAATCTCTGTTCTGAAATGCTTTTCCTAAGTCTTTTTGGCATGCAGTTACTGCAAGATCAGACTTTGCATTTCTTTAACCAACTATTTCCAAGTTACCTTTAGGATTAATGTTCCAGATTATTGCAAAATAAAGTTTAAGAAAAGAAAAGAAAGGCTCAGTTTCAGAGAGAACTCTGAAACTAAGTGAAGGCTTTTGGAGGTTACTTCTGGAGAAGCCAAGATCAAAGCAGAAATAACCCAAATGACTCACAATTAGAATAAAACTTTATTTGATAAGTGATTTTTAAATTAAAGTGTTTATTTTTGCTGCAAAGTATTTTAATAAAACAATTCATAATGTTGCCCCGTAGTTGAAGAACTAGATTCCTATTTGTTTTGATCAAGCCTCAAAACCAAAGTAAGGAAGATATTTTCTGTCATCTATGGAGATTAAGGAACGTATATCAATAAATCCCAATGATTAGTCAGATTTCCTCTGGACTGACAAGCCTCTGCCCAAAATTTGGCACTGAGTTTGATATTTTACTGTGTTATCCTTAGCAGCAGATGGTCGGACATTTGACTGATATGTTTAAAACTTCCAGAGAATGACCTGTCTTGGAAAGATTTTTGTTTAATATGTCTTATGGACTTTAAATTTTTTCAACTTTTTATTGTTTGAGATTTTTATTCATCAATACATAACATTCTTTTGATATACCAACAGTGAACCATCAGCAAAAGCCACTTGAGACTTAACTCACAACTAAACTGAATGAATCAAGCTGACGTCAAGTGGAACAGCATCTGATAATTCGAACAAAGCTAAACTAAATCACTGAAGCCAGAAGAAGCAGTTGAAGGATCAGAACAGCACCTGGCTCTCAGGTTAGTCTCAGGTCAATGGAAACAAACTAACAACTGGTTTTAGGTTAGAGTGTGTGCTGAAAAGGTTTTATTTTCCTAAAAAATATACAAATAAAATATTTTTTTGTCTTGTTTCTCCTGCTCTCTCTTCTTATCTGTCTTCTGTGCTTATTCTTGTAAATTTGAAAAAAACAAAATCATCTTTGCACTTGCTCTTTCTTTCTTCCCTTCCCTCTTTCTTCCTTTCTCGCTGTTGCCAGTCAATTATTGCTGAATTAACAGACATCAAAGAGCTCTGTTAAAAGCAAAACAGCTGCAGAGCACAAATGTTCAGCGTCTCTGATCAGTGAGCAGATAGTGGATCCAACAACCGGGACAATCATCATCTACCTAAATGTCTGTGTGCACTGGGATGTTGGTCAGTGATATAAATTTCACACAAGCCCGCGCTTGTGTGAGATAAAAAGACACTCTCCACAAACATGGAGTAAAACTGCCTCTGCAAACATATCTGAATGTGAATGAGCACAATCTGCTGGAAAGGGACATCAGTGTCAAACCCAATGAATTCCATTTGTAAAGAATACTATGAATACTATGATGGAGAGACATAGTTCACACTCAATGAACGTCTCATTCAGTGTGGAGCTACTTGCTTCTTGAATGTCTGATATCCTTATGATGTTCACACCTTGCTGTTACCAAATCCTGCTCTCCCAGAAAAGGAGACAATAGTCCACTGCTCTCTCCAGATCCAGCTCTACTTAATTTCCAAGGTGACTCGACAACCACTCAACCATATTCATGTTCCTAGGGTTTCCCAAGTAACTATTTCAGACCTTCTGCTTCCTAAAAAAACACTAATTGACCAATTTCTGTCTGCAACAGTACAGCCACCTCACATCACCTTGGCAGATGCCAGATGTACATGGGAGACCAGACAGTGACTTTAGCAAGTTAGCCAAGAGGCTCCTGTTTGAAGGAGAAGAATTGTCCACATTCCCTCTTAAAGAAGCACAAAGACGACCAGCTGTGAACATCAGAATCAAGTGTATTTGTTTGTCTTGCAGCTCTCTCCCTCTGAGATCTTTCTGGGTTTAGTTTCTAGTTCAGCTCATAGCTGCAGAGATGTCCTCACTCATTTCTTAAGCAACTATCTACAGCACTGAATCATTTCAAAGTAAACATCAGCTCCACTTGCCTAATCTGAAAGGAAATATTGTTCCCTTCCCAGTCAGCCTTATTTACTGTGTTGTGATGTAGTTTCAGAGAGTGGTTGCTTGTTTGGACAGTACTGTCAAACTGACACCAGCACTAATGGGCTCTTAGCAGCTGGCAGACAGCAGCTGCTCTCCAAAGGAAGAAAGGATGATAAATAGTCTCCAGTACAGCTGCTTTGAGGCTAAAATAAAAAATAAGTGGTCAGTTTTTACCACATAGTGACAATACAGCAGGAAAGCCTGCTATTGTTTTTCAGGCCTGTTCTGGCTTAACAGTCTTTTTAAAAAATCATTTAATTTGATGCCTAATTAATCTTTGTCTGCCATCTTGTTATTACAGCCTGGACTGCTGCATATTAACGCCTCCTCTCATTCTGGTTTTGCATCTGGGTCAGCAGATTATTGCTGCATCGATTTGTTTGCATATACTTACATTTATCTTTTCACTTCGGAGATTCCAAAAGAGTGAGCCAAATACAAACTATCCATCCAGCCATAGTCTTTACCCGCCTGTCCATGCAGGTTCTTCCCTATCTCAAGCAGTCATTGGTTGAGAGGTGAGGTAAACTATGCACTGCTTTTCCATGACATATGTGTCCAAATCTTTGTCACTGTTCTGCTAATGTAAAAAAACAACAACACAATTTTCAATTGCAGTGTGTTCAATAAATAAAATATGTAATTAAAATCACGTGTGAATAACCTTGTTCACCTGATAAGTCATTAAAAATCATGGCACAGAAGGATGTAAACAATTACGTGAGATTTAGTCATGATTTAGCCAGTCATAATTCACTGATAGATGAGGCACTCCCTCGTCTATCAGTCATCAGAACAACATCTTATTCAGGACCTGGAGTGACAGTCTTCTTACATCTGGGAGCAACTATCTATACAGTGTTTTGAGGAAAATTGTAGTAGGCGATTTGACAGAAGAACTATGGATTCAACACTTTCTAATGACAGACAATTTTTTATAAATTGTGTGATGCTCTGAGATCTCTGGTGGAGCCAGTTGTTCATTATCCAAAAAAACCAAAAACAAACCATCATCCTCCTAATACTTACTGCTGTGTTTCTTCATGGTTTATGACAGTAGTTAACATCTGGCTGTTGATCATGTGACTCATGGGGTTCGAAAAAAGTGTTTCCAAAAAAACCCACCTCAGGTCAAAACAAATACTTTTTTTTAATCAAAAAACAATTTTTCTCTAAATTGGCGTGTTTTCTTTCAGTGAATTTATTTTCGTAATTTAAATTTCATGGTTAGTAAAAACCCAGTTACTTTCGACCCAGCATCAAGCAAGCGTTAGCCCTTGGACAGACTATCTTATTGTATAATAGTTTGGCATATAAAAAGGCAGAAATCCCAAATCATCAGCCAGGGCCGGCCCAAGGCAATAGCAAACTAAGCAACCGTTTAGGTGGGGCCCCATGGAGGCTTGGGCCGGCCCTGTCATCAGCCCTCCACCACTGACAGTTTGTATGAGCTATTTCTACTCACATGCTGCTTCGGGTTTTCTCCAAATATGGTGCAGTGCATTATGACCAAAAACATAACCCTAACCCTAAACCCTAACCTAACATATAATATGCAAACTTAATATGCAAAGTCCAGCAGAGAATGAGCTGTTGGAGGTTTTGCTATTAATCTGACATTTGCATGTTCTGAATTCACAGTGACTTTGCTGGGAGCACTTGGAACATTGGCAATTGAAACCTTTTTGTTTGGAATATTTTCCAGATTAATGTGTAATAGAAACTGCTTTTCCAAGGTCTTTGTTCATGTCCTCAGAATGTGTTAACACACAGGTTCCAGAACGGCAAACTACTCTAACATAGGAGGTCACACTGATGACAATAAATTAATCAAGTACATTTAATTAGAAGAACCTGGTGGCTACTTTCATTGTTAATCATTGTTGAAGCACCAAGAGATGAACTTAAATAATGACAGAGTGAACTGTGTTGCAAGTTTTTCTAAAATGGAAGTTAGAGTAAATTCATTTCAGAACTTATAGATCACAACAGTTTTATTATGCCTTTTAGTAATTTTTTATTATGACTGTATATCTGATTAGTATCATACAAATAATGTCATTAATATTTTATCCTTAATGTGTTGATTATCATAATTAAAATACAATTTAATGGAGTGTCTCTATTTTTAGTTATGTTCTCAACTGAGTCACTCTGTTTTCAATGTAATTCAACATATACTTTTTCGGTTTTTAGCCAATGAGACCATTGCTTTTCCATGAATTCATGTACTTCACCACATACTCTAGACAAAGTGCTTTTTGGAAGAACTTGTTTTAAAAAAATATGCATTTTAATTCTGCGTGATGGCAGAGATTCTTGTTCTACTAGCTCTTTGCATTCTGCTTACTGATCTAGGAGCTGTCCTCTCCCTTTCATATCATTCATGGATGCTAAGGTCTGAATATAATCTGTAGCTAACTTCTGATAAATGAACAAGTACCTTTACATGACATTACAAAGGTTTATTCCAAAGTTTCTCAGTTATCAGCAATCAGATAAAGGGTTCAAACTTGAAATTACATCCAGCCACAAGTAAACCAATGTGTTAATCAGTGAGTCTTTTACCAAGTTGAGGATGTTGTTCAATCGTTCCAGTTCACAGTCAATGATGATATGAAAGTCCTCCTTGTAGTCAAGATCGGCCAGGAGTTTGATGAAGGTCTTTTCCGTCATTGTGTCCAAGTTAGCGGAGGTAACCTGCCAACTGCGCTCTGCTGCTGTGTCAAGGATCCTCTGCAGCACTGTCAGACCTGAAAACGACTAAATTAATCAATTGACCCGCAAATATGAAAAAGGGTTCAAAGAACTGTTACATGCAGAATAGATTTCTTGATTGAAACTTGATGAATTATAATGTATGCTACAAAAACCAAACATTTTAAATTATTCCCCTCTTTATATCATCAGTATCTGAAATTATTTGTAGTGTGTCCCACATATCAGCCTCTGGTCTTCTGATCCTCTGGTATCTGCAAATTCCCTATTGGTCTGTTTGTTTCAGAATCACACATAATTTCTTTGCAGATGATATCAACCGTCTCTAGAAGAAGCATCAGTAGGTTCTCTAGAAAGCCTACTGATGCAAGAATCTTCTCTTGCTGTCCAATTGTGTGTAACATCCATCCATCCATCCATTTTCTTATCCCACTGGGGTGAGGAGGGGTGCTGGTGCCTATCTCCAGCTGTCAACGGGCGAAAGGTGGGGTCACCCTGGACAGGTCGCGAGTCCATCGCAGTGTGTGTAACCTTAATTTAATTTAAATTTTCAAATTTAGTTTGAACCTGCAAATTTTAGCTCAGTCTCATAAGCTCCAGTCTTAGTGCTATTAATTATCTCATATGCAAGAGCCATTATTGAAATGGTAAATCAAAGTTATTGCTCAGTCATGTTCATTTTATTATGCTCATTGAGAAAAGTCCTTCTAACCAAGAAGGACTCTAACCATAACTTCTGTTTATTTTTTCATTTACATTCCATGTGCATCCTTGTTTAGTTTAGTATTGCTTCTTTGTTTTGTCATTGTTAGCTTGCTTGGGTTCTGTTTTTGCTATTTATGTAAAGCATTATCATTGTCTATAAGAAGTGTTTTACATAAAGGTTTATTTGTTATTTGGTTGATTTTCTTTTTGAATATTCCCAAACTGGGATTCTTAATACGCAGCGCAAAACAACCCAGGTCACTCAGAGTAAAATCATTCATCATGAAATGGATTAAATTAATTACGAACATCTGACTTCACAGATTTACTGACTTTTGACTTTGCAGATTTCAGTTTTTGATATTGTTATTTAATCACATTCCTTTTGCTTTGATGTGGATCTGAAGAGTTTAAGTAAAAACTGTTCTGATGACATCCCTCTATCCATCTATTTTCTTCTGCTTATCCCAGAAGGGATCACAAGGCTTGAAGTTCCAGGAAGAAAAACCTGACATTTTCTTTTTAGCGACATTCTCCAACTCATTTGGCAGATCCCAAGGTATTGCACAACAGAGTCCCTCCATTGCGTTTTGGGTTTATCTCCTGGTCTCCCAGTGGAACATGCCTGGATAACCGCCAAGGAAGAAATCCAGAACAAACATCTTTTTGAATTACATGCCAGCAGGGTAGAAGGTGGGGACAGGTTTAATTTCTTTATCAGAATCTATCTTTAATCAACTTGTAAAACCTGAATAATAAAGAATTGATTCATGATGTTGAATGAAAAGTTTCATCAGTTTCATGACATGAAAAGTTTCACCATAATTTTTCACCAGAAAAATCACCAGTCGTTTTTATGGTGTTGTTTTTATAACTTGTACAGTACAGGTTTTATATTTTGGTGGTCTTCATTTTTAACCATGTTGGCAGCTCTCACCCTTACATATTTATTCGCATATCACAGAGTTTCCCTACTCAGCTTTAATGTGAAGCTGAGTAGGGAATGGCTCATCAAACTGAATGCTGAGCAATTCCTTCTCCATTTTTAAAAAGGGAGACCGACTTGTGATATTTGCCGTGTGCCTCAGGCTGGAGCTGACCCTGAATGAAATTCTAGAAGGCAGTTTCTTCACACCAAAGGGCAGCAGACATGCTTTGTTTTCTTTTGGGAAGTCAGCTCTTACTGAGAAATATAAATAAACTGATAAACTAAGTTCTATCAATCCAAGTTTTTCAACTTTTCTGCCTCCTTATCTGAGCTGAGATCAATAAAGGAAAAGAAAAAAACATTCACTTGAACACATTTAGAACATCAGAAGTAATGGAGGCTTCTCTCAAATCAATTTAAGGGTATGTAGGGTATATTCAAATCTTTAGATCTTAAATCTTTAAAAAAAATAAGAGACGAGAGTAAACAGGTGGACTAGCACATCAACAACGTGCACAATGAGTAAAGTTGAACATTAAATTGATGTATATACCTAAGTAACTATACATAAATTTATACCAAAAACACATCAAGTACCCATCAGCTGCTTCAGGAGTCCCACAGGCCAAAAAGGCCCAATAGGACTCCTTCTTCAGCCTGACGGCATCCCTCACCGAAGGTGTCCACCAACGAGTTCGAGGGTTGGCGCCGCGACAGGCACTGACAACCTTGCGGCCACAGCTCTGATCGGCTGCCTCGACAATGGAGGCACGGAACATGGTCCACTCAGACTCCATGTCCCCCACCTCCCCCGGGACGTGTTCAAAGTTTTGCCGGAGATGGGAGTTAAAGCTCCGTCTCACAGGGGATTCCGCCAGACATTCCCAGCAGACCCTCACAACACATTTGGGCCTGCCAGGTCTGACCAGCTTCCTCCCCCACCACCGGAGCCAACTCACCACCAGGTAGTGGTCAGTGGACAGCTCCGCACCTCTCTCACCCGAGAGTCCAAGACATACGGCCGCAGATCCGATGAAACGATGACAAAGCCGATCATCGAACTGTGGCCTAAGGTGTCCTGGTGCCAAGTGCACATATGGACACCCTTATGCTTGAACATGGTGTTCGTTATGGACAATCCATGACAAGCACAGAAGTCCAACAACACAACACCGCTCGAGTTCAGATCGGCGGGGGGGGGGGCGTTCCTCCCAACCACGCCCCTCCAGGTCTCACTGTCATTGCCCATGTGAGCGTTGAAGTCCCCCAGCAGAACAAGGGAGTCCTCAGGAGGAGCACTCTCCAGTACTCCCTCTAAGGACTCCAAAAAGGGTGGGTAAGCTGAACTGTTGTTCGGCCCGTAAGCACAAACGACAGTCAGGACCCGTCCCCCCACCCGTAGGCGGAGGGAGGCTACCCTCTCGTTCACCAGGGTAAACCCCAACGTACAGGCGCCGAGATGGGGAGCAACAAGTATGCCCACTCCTGCCCGACACCTCTCACCTTGGGCAACTCCAGAGTGGAAGTATGTCCAGCCCCTCTCAAGGAGACTGGTTCCAGAACCAGAGCCATGCGTCGAGCTGAGACCGACTATTTCTAGCAGGAACCTCTCGACCTCACACACTAGCTCCGGCTCCTTCCCCACCAGAGAGGTGACATTCCACGTCCCAAGAGCCAGCTTCTGCAACCGAGGATCGGACCGCAGGGTCCCCTCCCTCGGCCGCCACCCATCACACAATGCACCCAACGCCTTTGGCCCCTTTCATGGGTGGTGGGCCCATGGGAGGGGGGCCCATGTTTCCTCTTCGAGCTAAGCCCGGCCGAGCTCCATGGGAAAAAGCCCGGCCATCAGACGCTCGCCGTCATGTCCCCCCTCCAGGCCTGGCTCCAGAGTGGGGCCCTGGTGACCCGCGTCAGGGCAAGGGAACACGAAGTCCAATGGTGCCGTTCATCATTGGGGTCTGATGGGTACCGGCGGGCGAAGCGGCATGCGGCTCGGGTGGTTGCTGAGACAAAAACTCGGGCATGGGAGGAGTTTTGTAGAGGCCATGGAGAAAGACTTCCGTACGGCTTCGAGGCGATTCTGGTCCACCATCCGGCGTCTCAGGGGGGCGAAGCAGTACGGCACCAACACTGTTTATAGTGGGGATGGTGTGCTGCTCGGAACGCTGTGGGCCGGTGGGCAGAATACTTCGAAGACTTCCTCAATCCCACCAACATGCCTTATTTATTTAAATAAAACAGATTTTAGTGACACTGTATATTGTTCACATAACTTACATTTTTTCTTTTATATTTTGTACGCTGATCTTTATGGATGTGTTTTGCTGGAAATGTCTTTTTGTATTTATTTATAGCGGGATTGTCTTTATTTTCCTTTTTTCTGCCTAAAGATTTTTATTTATGGAGGGTAATTTAAGAATAAAATTATGAAATGTATAATTTCAAAGGAGAAACTATGGAAGCCCGTTTCCACCACTCTGTTAAAAAAATGTATCTCATTATAATGAGATACTATCTCATAATGAGATAATTTTTTTTTAACAGAGTGGCGGAAACGGGCTTCCATAGTAACGGGCTTCCATAAGAAACATATGCAAAACTTAACCTGCAGAACATTATATGAAAGTAAACTAAGAGTCAATTTCAGCTGAATTTGGATTCAGATAGATCGAGTAGAAACTGAAAAGAACCAGATGAAACAACTACTAAGTGACAACCAATACCTTATTTCCTGACGTAAGATTAAAATGGTCCCAAACTACAAAACCTTTCGTTTGCCTTGAGGCTGCTCCATAGTTGACGCTGTACCGTAAAAGATCAAGAATTATTTTGGCAAATGAATCCAAGTGCATCCCGTTGACAGATTCGCTTCTATATATACACAGTTTGGCGCACCAGTGTCATTTCGACACAGTTCCTGTATCGGTCACGTGACTTGCTGAAAACAATACGCGCACCGACGCGGGTTTTGGTCTATGAGCTTGACACATGCGCCGACGCATCGGTGTTGCCGGACCCATCACTACTCGGCAGGGTCCTGGAGGGTGCATGGGAGTTCGCCCAACCGGTCTACATGTGTTTTGTGGACTTGGAGAAGGCGTTTGACCGTGTCCCTCGGGGAGCCCTGTGGGGGGTTCTCCGGGAGTGTGGGGTACCGGGCCCTTTGATATGGGCTGTCAGTTCCCTGTATCACCAGTGTTACAGTCTGGTCCGCATTGCCGGCAGCAAGTCGGGCTTGTTTCCGGTGAGAGTTGGACTCCGCCAGGGCTGCCCTTTGTCACCGATTCTGTTCATTACTTTTATGGACAGAATTTCTAGGTGCAGCCAAGGTGTTGAGGGGATCCGTTTTGGTGGCCTTAGGATCTCATCTCTGCTTTTTGTGGACGATGTGGTCCTTTTGGCTTCATCAGGTCGAGATCTGCAGCTCTCGCTGGAGCGGTTCGCAGCCGAGTGTGAAGCGGCCGGGATGAGAATCAGTGCCTCCAAATCCGAGGCCATGGTCTTGAGCCGGAAAAGGGTAGAGTGCCTTCTTCGGGTCAGGGGGGTGTCCTTCCCCAAGTGGAGGAGTTAAAGTATCTCGGGATCGTGTTCACGAATGGGGGAAGAAGGGAGCGGGAGATCGACAGGAGGATTGGCGCAGCATCTGCCGTCAAGCGCGCGCTGTACTGGTCCGTCGTGGTGAAGAGAGAGCTGAGCCAAAAAGCGAAGCAAAGCTCTCGGTTTACCGGTCGATCTACGTTCCCACCCTCATCCATGGTCATGAACTTTGGGTCATGACCGAAAGAACGAGATCGCGGATACAAGCGGCCGAAATGGGTTTTCTCCGTAGGGTGTCTGGGCTCTCCCTTAGAGATAGGGTGAGAAGCTCAGTCATCCGGGAGGGACTCAGAGTAGAGCCGCTGCTCCTTCACATCGAGAGGAGCCGGTTGAGGTGGCTCGGACATCTGGTCAGGATGCCTCCTGGACGCCTCCCTGGTGAGGTGTTCCGGGCACGTCCCACCGGGAGGAGGCCCCGGGGAAGACCCAGGACACACTGGAGGGACTATGTCTCTCGGCTGGCCTGGGAACAACTTGGGATTCCCCCGGAAGAGCTGAAAGAAGTGGCCGGAGAGAGGGAAGTCTGGCCCTCCCTTCTGAAGCTGCTACCCCCGCGACCCGACCCCGGATAAGCGGAAGAAGATTGATGGATGGATGGAAACACATCAAGTAAAAGAGGAAAATAAATTCAAACAACAAAGCTAGACACACCAGACTTCACTCTTGTTAAGGTATCATTATTTGAAAACTACAGATATCCATAGCTCCATCCAGTATCAGCTCATTAGTTGTTTTACACTTGAATAACAAAACAATTTAATATTCAGCACAGTAAGTAGAAAACTGATAAATTCAGTATAGACGCAGACTGTGGAGAGAAAAATTAGTGATGTCAGACAAGGATGATTTTGCCAAGAAAGACGTCTGAATGTCTTATTAGGCTACAGCAGGTTACAGAATCCACAGAGGTCTAGCATTTCTGGACGCTGCAACAATAAAACCATTCCTTAGACATTTATGGAAACAAAATCAGTTCCTGCTCATACTATCCAACCCAATCAATCACAACATCTCTCTTTTCTATTCTGTATACAAACACGGCTACAACCAGAATGTCACAGAACAGATGACAGATCAAAATCTGACATAAATCTGATATTAAACTCATGAAATGTCAAACCATTGCAGTAAAGAATCAGATACTGGATCCCAGGGTGTACAACATAGATTGTTAGATACATTCTGCTCAAGTCCATGTAAAACAAGTAAATAAATAGATAGTATTGGTGTTATAACGCTGCTCTACGTCTGGGGTTCGGAATGAAAATTGTGATCGCAGAATGTGCACCGATTAGATGCCCAGATGACTCCGAGCCAATAACGAAGCCAGGTGATGGTTTGACTCTTCAATCAGTCGGTGACAACTGGTAGGATGTGCGTGGATTGAAGTGTGTAGGCATGTGTGTGGTTCTACAAAGAAATTAATAAATACAAATTACAATCCACTATGAACGCAGATACTCATTTACAAACATATTTTTGGTCATATTATTTGTCTGTTTCATTAATATTAAAGTTAAATAAAGCAAAAGAAAGCAATATAGTTTACCATTTTAGCACAGAAATTAGCTTAGGCTAGCCTTGGCTTATTCCAAAAGAAAATCTAACAACAGGAAATGTTCTAAGTAGGCTACTAAAATGCACATATAATGCCACTCAAACATAAGTACACTGCAACCTACCATTCATATGGACGCACACTCGAACAAAATCACAAAACCACCTTCAAACACCAGGTCCGCTGACCTGCACGGCTTCTCAAACAATGTTTTGGTATGAAAAAGAAATACTACTCACAAACGGCCGCGCCACTTGGTGACGAAGCTAGGAACTACAACATTGCCTTCAGAACAATTGGTATAACTGTAACAATCAACACAGCAATTTGTATTATTGTTAACGTCTTTCTTAGCAGTGTATTTATCATTTACTTTTTTTAAAAATATTGAATATATAAGTCAAAATTTCCTTTTATATTTTCCCTACTATAAGAATCTCTCATGGCTGCTAAGATTAATATGAAACAGTGTGAGATGAAGATAATTCAGTTGTCCATTATTATGAGTTGTTGCTCCCAATCAAACATGAGTGCTTATTTTTGGCATTGCTCACTTTAGGTTTGTCATAAAATAAACCTTGTTATTGTAAGTTCATGAAAATATCTAACACCAACTGTTCTATTGTGAAGCTGTCATGATGTTCTGAACTTTCCGAACCCACATGCAAAACAATCTCAGGCGATGTGATTAAAGATTTATTTACAGAAAGACAAAAGGCATGTTCAACAAAGGGGTCCTCAGGAGTATCTGGTCTGGAATCTAGTGGAAACGGGGCCGGGTCAGTCAGTGATCTGGAGGCAGATTAGACCGGTGAGAATAAGGGGGAGAGATAGTGGCTCTTTAATAGATCGGTCTTACTTGTAGGGGCAGGGCGGTCTGCCTGGGAGGGATGGTTGGACGGGCTTGAGCGAGCGGCGATAAGTTCAGGGCCAGACTGTAATCCCTGGACAAGGTGGCGACTTGACAGCTGGTTAACTCATGTCTCTCACCAGGAGGGCATAGGAGAATGGAACGGATTTGCAAACAAACCCTCAGATGGTACTTGCAGAACCCGGACTTCAGGTCGAGTGTAAGCGGCTGGGATCTGATCACCATAAAAGAAAGACACAGAACAGGTAAGAATACAAAACAGGCAAGATTGCTTCAAGGAATATCTGGGCTAGATGTTACCACAAAGGTGAAAACACTCTGACGACGAAGTGCCGGGGACCCGCTCCTCTTATGCTCCCGCTGATGAGCCGCAGGTATGCCAAAACACACCTGTGGAGAAGACTACACCAGCCAAGCTCATGAACGCCACCTAGAAAGGAACCAGAGGGGCTGCCGAAGCCGCAGCTCCTGACATCACCCCCCCTTCAACGACCACCTCCTGGCCGTGCTGAAGAAGTCGAAGGGAGAGAGGAGCGATAATCAGAAATGAGAGAAGCGTCACATATGAAAGAACTGGGAATCCACTGGCGGTGTTCCGGACCATAGCCCAAGTACTGCCAACCTAAGCCCCTGCGGCGAGAGTCAATAATCCTGCTGACCTTGTACAAGGGGTGTCCCTGTTGGTCTCGGGTGGGAGGAGGGGGCTCGGTAGGAGGGCACATAGTGCTGGCTAGGACGGGTTTTAACTGAGAGACATGGAACGTGGGATGGACCCTAAGATTAGGATGGAGCCTCAGACGGACTGTTAATGGACTGATGACATATTCTATGATGAATGGACCAATGAAGCACGAGGCCAGTTTTCTGGGGATGGACCTGAATGGAATGTTCCGAGAAAAGAGCCAAACCCTTTGTCCGGGTGAATACTGTGTTCCAAGTCTACGTCTACGGTCAGCAAAACGGCGGTTTTGGCACTCGGAGCGCTGTAGGGCTGAAATCGTAGTGGACCAGATACGTCGGCAGCACTGAATGTGATGTTTGACTGATGTAACGGAGATGTCTTTTTTTATCAGCTGGGAAGAGGGGCGGCTGGTAACCTAGGGAGACTTCAAAAGGGGAGCGTCCTGTAGCAGCTGAGGTGTGAAAATTGTGCACGTATTCAACCCATGGAAGAAATTTGCTCCAATCAGACGGGTTAGATGAGGAAATTCACCGGAGAGTAGACTGGAGCTCTTGGTTCATCCACTCCACTTGACCGTTGGATTGGGGGTGATAATCTGATGTGAGTGAAACTTTGGCATTAAGCGTGAGGCAGAACTGCTTCCATATCTGGGAAACAAACTGAGGTCCCCGATCAGATAGGATCGTCACCAGAATGCCGTGAAGGCAAAAGACGTACTTGATGAGGAGTTGTGCCGTTTGGAAAGCCGACAGAAGCTTCCTGAAGGGAACAAGATGACACACCTTAGAAAATTGATCAATTACTGTGAGGATTGTGGTCATACCTTGTAACGAGGGGAGTTCAGTGACAAAATCTAAAGCATATATGTGCCCACGGACGTCTTGGAATCTCCAGCAGTTGAACCAGGCCAGCAGGGGGAAGGTGAGAAGGTTTGTTCCGAGCGCAGATCTGGCAGGCTAATACGTATTCCTTGACATCCTTATGTAAAGAAGGCCACCAGAAGCGGCACGAGATGAGAGAAATAGTCCTATTATGCCAGGGTGAGCGGAGAACGTGGAAGAATGAAACCAATGAATAATACGAGAATGAACAGAGGAAGGTACATACGTTCTGTTTGCGGGGCAGTTTCCGGGACCTGGCTCATCTTGCAGTGCTTCGTTAACCACGTCCAGAATCTTCCAGGTAAGCACACCTGCTAAAGTCCAGGAAGGAGGGAGCAACCTAAATCCACACTGTGAAGGACTACCTGTCTGTAATACCCATCTAGATCACAACTCTAAATCTGAAACAACAGAGTGAGTAGCAAAAATTCACTCTACCAAGTATCCAGTTCAACAACCTCTGACACCGCAGACAGCCACGTTTAATTTCCTGGATCACTGAAATACCTTCATTACAATTGGTGTTAAGTGCTAGTAACCTCTGACGCCCAAAGAGGAAAGGACGCAACGAAGGGAATACGGAAGAGACGAAACATAACAACAAACATTGGTTGCTTTTGTACATCAAAAGGCTCCCCAACCAAAGAACTATTGCTGGTCCACTGGCGAGTGGTCGAAGTGAGGAGTGAAGAATAAATATATATATTAAAAAGTTCCAGAAAGCGAAAGAAGAAAGAACAAGGACGTTCATTATGACAGATATCACGTCTTCATCTTGTTTCAATTACAGACATTTGTGTTGATTATTTCTAATTTTGTTGTACTTTTATTCCAACTGATGATGAAGATGGTGGTGCTATCCTATCTTAGCTTTCTATACTGCTTTGCAATTCACAAAAATGTCTATGTTTCACAAAAACAAATGCCTATCCTTTCTGCATGTTCTAAATATGCATTTATGATTTGATTTAACATTTTGTTTCATCTGGAAATATGTTACTTTTTTTCTCTTATTTTCATGATTATGGATTGTTGTTGTGATGTGGTTTAGATTGAGTTATGCGATTAAATAGAAGTTTTCTATTAAGCTTGGGTTTTGTTTTTTTTGTTTTGACGCTGATTTTTTGTGCTTTTCTTTTTAAATGTTTTTTTTTATTATTAATTTTTTTCTCCTTAAATTAGCTTTTGTGTTACATTTTTATTTTCTTTTTTATTGTTTCTTGGTATTTTTATGTCTTCAATCACTGGTATGATACCTCCTCACTTTTCCTGGACAGAACATATAGAGGACCGCCTCCCTGGCAAGGAGGGGTTGCAAGATAACTTTTCCTACCAAACACAGTGAACCAGGCCGGCAGGGAGTTCACGGCAAGGGAAATGCCGGTAGGTTTTTCATATCTTGCGTATATGTTTTTTTGTTACGTCTTCCAGGATAGTGTTATGTTATGTCTTATGACTGAGGACGGAAATGTGTGTTGATTAATATTAAATATTATCATATTTATTTATAATCAAAAGGGGGGAAATGTGATGAAAAAATTACATTTAAGGTCACATCTGCTAGTCATGTTATATGAATGATTGTGAACTCTCACCAAAAGAACTTTTTGGGTTACATGTAGAAGGTTGAAAGTTGTTATCTACAGCTGCATCAGAACCAGACTGTCTCACCCTTTGTTGTTAATTCTTTATCTTTGGTATAAAACTCATGTGTTGTCTCTGCCTGAGGGAGCTTTTCACCCAGACCTGCTTCATTACTGATTGTCCTACAAGCTCTCTGTATTGTGCACAATATATAAATAAACCTGATTGAGTGATTTCACCTGAACAGTGCTTGGAAATAGTATTTTTTCCACGACAGCTCCTACAGTGAAGCTGGACCGTAGGATGGAGGCGGGAGTCCTCTCCGAGTTGTCTGGGGAGTGCTGGCGGGACAGGGAATCAGGTTTGATGTTCTTTGAACCAGGACAGTAGGATATGATAAGATTACAGCGGGAGAAAAACAAAGACCATCTGGACTGACGAGTATTAAGACGTTTAGCGGTTTGTAAATAAGAGAGGTTTCTGTGATCTGTCCAAACTAGCACAGGATGTTCTGAGCCTTCTAGCCAATGCCTCGAGTGCTAGTTTAATGGCCAAGAGTTCCCGGTTCCCCACCTCATAGTTTCTCTCAGCCGGGGAAAGCCTGCGGGAAAAAAAGGAACAAGGATGCAGTTTTCCTCTGGGACTGAGCGCTGTGAGAGAACAGCTCCCAGAAGCATCCACCTCGAGGAAAGATTGCTTTTGAGGATCCAGTTGAACAAGAATAGGGGCATGGGAGAACCTTCCCTTAAGCTCCGTAAATGCCAGGTCTGCCTCTCTTGTCCAGGTGAAGGTAATGTTGGTCGAGGTGAGGGCTGTTAACGGAGCTGCGACCTGACTGACTAATGAAATGCCTGTAGAAATTAGCGAATCCTAGGAATCTTTGTAGTTGCTTACATGAGCTCAGGGTAGGCCAGTCCATGACAGCTTTGATTCTCTCTGGGTCTGGTTGAACCAGACCGCTCTCTTGGATGTAGCCAAGGAAGGAGATAGATGATCTATGAAATTCGCATTTCTCCGCCTTAACAAAAAGACGGTTTTCAAGGAGGCGCTGGAGGACCAAGCAAATGTGTCTGCGGTGAGTCTCGATGTCTCTGGAGAAGGTTAGAATATCATCAAGGTAGATGAAAACAAAGACATTCAAAAAATTGTGGAGGACGTCATTTATTAGGGCCTGAAATACGGCAGCTGAATTGGACAGGCCGAACAGCATCACTAATTACTCAAAGTGACCCATCAAGGTTTTGAATGCGACGAATCCATTCGTCGCTATGACGTATACGGACAAGGTGGTAAGCATTATGGAGATCGAGTTTGGAAAAAATGGTCGCTTATTGTACTAGTTCAAATGCAGAAGCAATAAGGGGAAGTGGGTACTTGTTTTTGACAGTGATGTGATTTAGCCCCCTATAATCCATGCATGGACAGAGGAACCATTCTTCTTACTGACGAAAAAGAAACCCGCTCCCAATTGTGATGAGGAATGTCTGATGAGACCTGCAGCTAGAGATTCGCTTATATATTTTTCCATAGCCTGGCGTTCTGGACGGGAGATACTGTAGAGGCGACTGGAAGAGAGCAAAGCCCCCGGAAGGAGTTCAATGGTGCAGTCGTAAGGTCGGTGTGGAGGTAGTGAGAGTGCCTTGTCCTTGCGGAATATTTGCTTGAGATCATGATATTCCTCTGGAATGTGGGTGAGATCTACGGGATCCGCTCCTTGTCGTTCCACCGGGGACGGGTTTGGAGGCACGGCTGACTGCAAACAGGAAGTGAGACAGTAGACACGATTTTCCACAGTTAGTTTCCACACGATTATGTGACCAGTTAATATGAGGGTTGTGTAGTTGCTGCCAGTTGAAACCTAAAACTACAGGTGACTGAGCAGAGGGAGAAACAAAAAAGGAGATGGTCTCGTGATGGTTCCCTGACAATTAGCTGGAGCGGCCTTGTCTTGTGGGTGATGTTAGATAATATTTTCCCGTTTAATGCAGAGACACTGAACGGGACAGAGAGTCTTATGGTTTCAATCCGGACTTGTTGAACTAGAGACTGATCTATGACATTTTGCTCACACCCCGAGTCAATGAGGGCTGAAACGGGTAAGGAATCATTATTGAAGAGTAGTACGGCCGGCAGCAACAAACGGGGAGATGATGTGATGCCCTTTCGGTCCGTTAGTTTCCCCACTCTGACTGACGGACCTGCTGGTTTGGGAGAACCAGACAGGAAGCGATGTAATGGTCTGTTCTTCCACAATAGATGTACTAGTTGAGTCCTCTACGTCGCTGTCGCTCATCTGGTGTCAACCGGACCCGACCGATCTGCATGGGTTCAGGCTCTGGAGGTGAGACCCTGGGTGAAGGTGACAGGAGCAATTTCTGGGAGGAGAAAAAAGGACCTCTGGCGGACTGCTTCTCACTTCTTTGGCTCCTCCTCTTCCTAAGACGATTGTCAAGACGGGTGGCAAGGGTTATAAGCTCGTTCAAACAATGCGGCTCATCTAAAGGTGCCAACTTGTCTTTTATCGATTCATTTAATGAGTGAAAAAATGCGCTTTTAAGAGCCCAACTGTTCCAATCGGAAGCTATTGCAAGAGTACGGAACTCAATAGAAAATTCCGCAACTGATCTTTGCCCCTGCTTTAATGTCCACAGGTTGCGAGAAATGCTCATCTGGTCAGCTGCGTGGACAAATACTAATATTTAAATTCATCAATGAATTCAGAAAAGGAACACCCAAAATCAGTTGGTTCATCGAATCATGCCTCCACCCATCTTTACGCCTTGCCTGTGAGCAGCCCAAGAATGAAAGAGATTTTGGCATCGTCATGGGGGTAGAACTGAGGAGAACGGTTGAAAGCTAGGGAACACTGGAGTAGAAATCCTCCGCAACCACCTGCCTCACCGGAGAATTTATCAGGAGTGGGGGCCCTGACGTCCTGAGCTGGATTTATCTGCAGCAAGACAGGTGGAACCGCTGCTTCCTTAGTTGGCTGGGGTGACTGTGCGGGTTGTAGGTTTTGGAGCAACCGGGCTAGATGATCCAGGCGTTGGTTAGTTGCATCTTGCCGTTCGCTCAGAGCACTGAGATCAGCATCATGAGACTGTATTAGGGAATGCTGCTCAGCAATGGTCTGCCTGAGAGCGTCTTCTGGGTTCAGGTGGCCAGAGTGTTCTGTCATGATGTTCTGAACTTTCTGAACCCACATGCAAAACACTCTCAGGCAATGTGATTAAAGATTTATTTACAGAAAGACAAAAGGCATGTTCAACAAAGGGGTCCTCAGGAGTATCTGGTCTGGAATCTAGTGGAAGAGGGGCCGGGTCAGTCAGCAATCTGGAGGCAGATTAGGGGCAGGGCGGTTGCCTGGGAGGGATGGTTGGACGGGCTTGAGCGAGCGGCAATAAGTTCAGGGCCAGACTGTAATCCCTGGACAAGGTGGCGACTTGACAGCTGGTTAACTCATGTCTCTCACCAGGAGAGCATAGGAGAATGGAACGGATTTGAAAAAAACCCTCAGATGGTACTTGCAGAACCCGGACTTCAGGTCAAGTGTAAGCGGCTGGGATCTGATCACCATAAAAGATCTGATCTTTTATGACAGGTTAGAATACAAAACAGGCAAGATTGCTTCAAGGAAAATCTGGGCTAGATGTTACCACAAAGGTGAAAACATTCTGGCAACAAAGTGCCGGGGACCTGCTCCTCTTATGCTCCCGCTGATGGTCCGCTGGTATGTCAAAACACACCTGTGGAGAAGACTACACCAGCCAAGCTCATGAACGCCACCTAGAAAGGAACCAGAGGAGCTACCTGACAGAAGCAATAAAATTAACAGCAAAAACTATTGAAGAAATGATTAAGAATCAATTTTTTATATTTCAGTGTCTATGTCTTTCAACAACTTCATTCAAAACTTGGCTCAAATTGCTCCCACTTCCCCCTTTCCTCTGGACAGATTACTGTCTAAATCTAATAGTCATATCAGCTCACACTCAAAATAGAAGTTATTACCACTTTCTTCTTGGGTGGTAATATAACTGCCCAATTATGTGATACAGCGAACCCTCGTTTTTCACGGGGGTTACATCCCAAAAAGAACCCGTGATAGGCAAAATCTGAGAAGTAGTAACCGTTATTTTTTTACAATTATTATACAATGAAATACTCCATAATACATTGAAACCAGAGAACAAAACCTTTTTACAGGCCCAAACATTTGTTTAGTAAATAAAAAGTACTGTGAAATAATAATTTTAATACAAACTGAAGGCGGATTCCCTTGCCCGAATTGTGGAGATCAGCGCTGCCCCACCGCGACCTGAGTCATTGAGGACCTGAGGATTAGAACGGGAGAAAATACAATATGATTATGAAAAAAAACAAAAACAAAGTACAGTAGGACAAATAGTGACTCACGTGTATTTCACTGCTCTTCTGACTGAGCCGCTGCATCCTGACTCCGCTCTGTAGCGTTTTTTTTCTTCTAAAGCCCGCGGTGCAGGTGTGTTTTTTCGAGAGGAGAATATATTTATCGGTAGTTGTTGTCACTCTTTTTTCTTCTGGGCAAAAAGATTCTTCTAAACCGACATGCCATCATCGATTATGTTAAATTTGGCAAGCTGTTTTACGTACGTGTACATATTAAACCGCAACGTTATTGACACACAGGTGGAGAAGAAGCAGAAGAAGAAGAAGCGGAGAGACTGTTTAGCCAATCAGAATGCAGAACACAATGCACGATGCAAATCCGTGAAGCAGCGAGACCGTGAAAGGTGAACCGCGATATAGCGAGGGTTCACTGTACTGATATTCTTTGGAAACTTACACAGATTGCTTTGGTAAAATTGTTGCACAATAGATTGAAAAACTAGACCACACAATGGTTCAAGTAAAATTAAAGATAGTTTTTGTCATGATTCATGTTCTGTCCTGTCCATGCTGTGTTAACACTCATTCAGCTCACCTGCCATGCCTGATTTGCTTACCCGTTCCACCTGGTCCCCGCCCTACTTAAACACCTTTCAGCCTCTGCCTCCTTGCCAGATTATCGACAGCCACGAGCCAGTAGAGATCCAGCGTTTCCTTCCAAGCCGTCAGTGTTTCTTTGACCCTTTTTTGTCCACGGAGTGACCCCCCTGCCAAGCCCTTCACGGATCCCAACTGTTCTGGATTTCTGGACCCTGACCCAAGCTTTGTCTCATGACCACCGAGTATTGCCTGCCCCTCAAGCTAAGTTTGCTCTCTCTGCCCCCCCGTGTATGACCTCTTCCTGATTACCGTCTTAGTCATTGGGTGTTGCCTCTTGAATCTCCTTGTGGAGAGTTTCATCCACAGCAGCCTGTTCTACCTGGTTTCTCTTCTCCACCAGTCCACTGCACTACAGGCAAGTCAAGCTGAACATTTCTAAGTTACCCCTCCTTTATCAGTGCATCACCAGCCTTCTCCCCACTTTTCTCAGTGGTGTGTTTGACAACCACATCCTGAACAGCAACCCGAATCTGAAAATTAAATTAAACTTTTTTTCCTTTGCCCACCGAGTGTCCTTACAAGTTTTGATGAAATTTGCTGAAAAATTGAATTCCTCTTAAAATCAAATGTTTTTAACCAGTAATGAAACCTTTTGCAGTTATCTTTCAGCAGCACATAGCTTTGCATTAAGACACATTTGGTAAAATCAAGATATGTTAAATGATACGTTTAGAACACAAAGCTTCATCACCAAGTGTTCTGACACCAAGGATTTACAAACTGAATGGAATGATTAGAGTTTCAAAGGGGAAAGAAACTGTCCTTTTTTCCCCACAAGGTAGCTACTCATTACTGTCCACAAACTGACTACTGAGGCTTCTTTCTGCCTGCCAAGTGTTAATGATAATGCACAACATTCAATTAGAGACAGCAGAGCAAGAAAACAACTGACAGTGCATCAGCCACCCGGACCAAGACGAGAGCATAAAAATAAATACAGCACTCAGAATGAAAGTTTAAAAAAGAGCTACATCTAGACACTTCATCTGTACCTAGATCCTAAATTGCTTCATTTTTGCTCTATTGTTTCAATAAATGTAATGCATAAGGAGAAAGGAAAAGTGAGGAAGATGTAAGAAAAAAAATAGCAAAAAACAGGTGTCCTGCTGTCCTGCTTAGGTGTCTCCCAGGTCCAACACACTTGAATCCAATAGCTGAATCACCTCCTAAGTGCAGTCAAGTTCTCCAGAGTCCTGCTAATTACCTCATTATTTGACTCGGGTGTGTTGAAGTAGAGCTACATCTAAAAGTTGCAGGAGACTGGCCCTCGAGGCCTGGAGTTGCCCATCCCTGGTCTACACTATAGCATATACTTATTGTTCTACCTCTTCCCTTGCTATTCAATGCTGCCTTCACATATAAAGATTTGCTGACATTGGCATGCCAGATGCTTGAAACTAAAAGTGAAAGTGAGTAACATACTTTCTGGCTGGACCAACTCAGAGCACTGAAACTCCATTCCTAGATCATTTGCAAATGTGAAAGTGATGTCACAACAAAAGTAAAGTTGTTACTTTATTCTGACAATGCACACTAAAGTGTGAACTCAATATCACTAAACACAAGAACTATTCTGAAGGGTGACATCAAAAGCAACAAAAACACTTCAAAAACAGAACTGGACTTTATGTTAAATAAAGTCCCCTCAATTTTCTAATTCTCAGACCCACATACAGTAACTTGCATTTTTTAGTACACAACCATACACAGCAAGGAAACCATGTAACAGCAGAAGAATGAAGAGTCTGTCATCACATTTTGGTTAAAAAAACTACAATTTAGGGACCATAAACTGTACTTTTGACCATATGACTGCATCACGGAATACATCAGATTCTGTGAGGACACTGTCATGCCAGCCCGGACCGTGCGCTGCTTCTCCAACAACAAACCCTGGATTACCAGTGACCTGAAGGCACTTCTAAACAAAAAGAAGATGGCTTTCAGGTCTGGAGATAAGGAGGAGCAGAGGAGAGTTCAGCGTGAACTCAGAGAGACACTGAGGACATGCAAGGACAACTACAGGAGGAAGCTTGAGTCTAAACTCGAGCAGAACAGTGTGAGAGATGTGTGGAAAGGAATGAAGCACATCGCTGGGATGAAGGGGAAGGACACACAGACATCTGGGAGCCTGGATAGAGCAAACCAGTTCAACCAGTTTTTCAACAGGTTTAGCTCACCTCCTGCTACTCCCCTACCACCACCATCCCCCCACACATCCACACTGCCCCAAGTTGTTCAAACCACCTACCGGCATTCTCCTGCACACCACCTCTCCTTCAGCCCCCCATCTCCCCCTCCTCCCCCATCTCCACTGCAGACAATACCTACCCCCAGCTAACGGTGACTACAGGCCCGGTTAAGAGACAGTTGGAGCGACTACACCAGGGGAAGGCTGCAGGACCTGATGGCATTACAACACGGATCCTGAAGACCTGCTCCGGCCAGCTGTCCCCTGTACTGGCACACATGTACAACCTGAGCTTGAGGCTGGAGAGAGTCCCGCTGCGGTGGAAGACATCACATGTGGTTCCTGTTCCCAAGAAGCCAAGGCCATCCGACCCAGAGGACTACAGACCAGTTGCTCTGACATCTCATGTGATGAAGGTCATGGAGAGACTGGTCCTGGCCCAGCTGAGGCCTCGGGTGAGGACGTTTCTAGACCCCCTGCAATTTGCCTACCAGCCCCACTTAGGAGTGGACGATGCCGTCATCTTCCTGCTGCAACGAGCACTTTCGCATCTGGATGGTGGAGGAGACACTGTGAGAATCACATTCTTTGATTTCTCCAGTGCCTTCAACACCATCCAGCCTCTGCTACTGGGTGAGAAGCTGCGGAGGATGGGTGTCGACGACTCAGTGATCTCCTGGGTTACTGACTACTTGACAGGCAGGCCACAGTTTGTTCATCTGGGCAGTGTCCTGTCTGATGTGGTGGTCAGTGAAGTAGGAGCTCCACAGGGAACTGTGCTTTCTCTTCACCTTGTACACCACTGATTTCCAGTACAACTCTGAGTCATGTCACCTACAGAAGTTTTCTGATGACTCAGCGGTTGTCGGGTGTACAGGGGATGGAGGGGAGGGGGAGTACAGGACACTGGTGGACAGCTTTGTGGAGTGGTCTGAGCAGAATCACCTGAGGCTCAACATTAGTAAGACCAGAGAGATGGTGATTGACTTCAGAAGGAAGAAGACATCTTCACGGCCACTGAAGATCAAAGGGGAAGTGGTGGAGGAGGTGGAGGATTACAAATACCTGGGAGTTGTAATCGGCAACAGACTGGACTGGGCATCTAACACTGACGCTGTGTGCAAGAAGGGGATGAGCAGACTCTATTTTTTAAGGAAGCTGAGATCCTTCAATGTGTGCAGCAAGATGTTGGAGACCTTTTATCACAGTGTTGTTGCCGGTGCCATCTTCTTTGCTGCTGTGTGTTGGGGAAGCAGCATCAGAGCCAGCGACTCTAATAGACTGGACAAAATCATCAGGAAAGCTGGCTCTGTACTGGGACTAAGGCTGGAGTCCCTGGAAACTGTGGTGGAGAGGAGGACACTGAAGAAGGTTCTGTCTACTATGGACGACAAACAGCACCCTCTCCACCACATAGTGGACAGACAGCGGAGCACCTTCTCACATAGACTGCTCCAGCTCCGCTGTCGTAGGGACAGATACAGGAAATCCTTCCTGCCACATGCCATCTCACTGTACAATAAAAGCTAAATCATTGTTCTGCACTAATCAGTCCAATTTTGCACAACTGCACTGTGGCACACTTGCTGTACATATATTTTTACATATACATATCTGCATTTTTTTAAAATCTTTGCAAGGACTGCTCTAAGTTGCTTTTTATATTAACAGCATTTTATATTTTTACAATTCATAGCATTTTATATTTTATTTTTTATTTTATCTACAACTACTACTCAGTGGTAGTTGTTATTGTGTCTTGTCTCTATGCTGTAACTGCGAAGTAATTTCCCTGCTGGGATGAATGAAGTACTTCTATTCTATTCTATTCTATTCTATAAAGGAAGCTATAGCTAGTTGGCAACCACAAACATCAAAAAGACTAAGAAAGAGGCACAAGCAGTTCATTAAAATACTTTTTAAAAAATCCAATCCTGACTGACTTCCACCTTTTATTTACATTTCAGTCAATCCATTTCAGCTCCTGCAGACAACCAGGTTGATAACGAAACACAAAATGTTTAATAAATGTCTTTGTGAACTGTTTGGTTAAAAATGAAGGCAAAATAAAAATTTTTAAACCTGCACACAAACAGAAGAAGAAAAAGTGCAGTACTTTGACTGTGTTTGCTGGTGCGTAATGTGTGTGTAGGCCTGTGCATGTGTGTATGAAGGTTTGTTAGACTAGCAATGCAGCAGCAGTTACATCAACCACACAGAGGGGGAAGAAAAAACGATTTATGTTCAATTACCCGCGGTTTGTTCATTCGGGTCGATGCTTCCTGCTCTCCACTTTATTTCTCAGCTGCTGTCTCTTCCCAGTTTTTTTTTCTCAAAATATTATTTTTCTGGTTGTTGGTTTTTTAGGAGTCTCTGCTGTCTTGTTAAACCTGCACAAGGGACTAAATGCTCAAAGGCATTGTAACCCAACCAGCTAGATAAAAATTAAGGAAATGACTTCTAGATAGAGAGGAACATGCAAACGCTCTTTCAGTTCTCTGGACAGTTAAAAAAAGGTGAAAAGAGGTCGATACACCAAAAGGAAAGAAAGAGAAAGAGGACATAACGTCACTGGTAAAATTCAACGTGTTTTGGCTGTGAAAAATGACGCCGTTTAGACAGTAAGGAAAATTATGCAAAGAAGATTCCCAATGCAGATTAATATACAAATAAAATAGAGTATTAAAAGACAAGAAACTTTTATCAGGACTTAGCAAATGACAGCATTAATTACATTTTTGAAATGGTGACAAATCCCACAGACATCTCCAGTTTCAAGCAAAAGCAGAAATTAAAGATACAGTATTTTCAAAGTATTAAATTCCAAAGAGGAAAACAAGAGGACAGAGGGCAAAAACATCAAAAAAAGAACACTTGAATCAGCAAGAAAAATTGTCAAATTATTTCCCTCCTGTCCAATCAAAGAAGGCTTCCTCTTTTTATCAGTGTGTTCAGGAAAGGCTTTGTGAAATGCAATGAATGCACACCACAATCTCCCCTCACTTTCTGATCTTAAATCCTTTTTGACTTCTAAGTTTGAAAAAAAACCCCTAATTATACAAAAGTCTATGTTTTATTATTCTTAAATTAAACAAATATCAATAACTTTGGTGGCCATGGCTGACCTTAAACTGGGACATTTTTGAGTGATTTAAAGCCAGCCAGAAAAAAAAACTAAGTGTGGGTATGACACAGTGAGTGTTAACGTCTTGTTTCAAATCTGTCAAAATTATGACAAAAACTGTGCCGACATCAAGGTTTCTGAATATGTATCTTTAGTACGTTTAATTCTGACGATTTCCCACCGCTGTAAAACTGTGAACATAAATAAATGTCTCCTTAAGATGGGCCAACTGCAAGAAAGGCAATGAAATGGAAGAAGAAAGAGAAAAAAAGATGTACAAATTGTGCAGAGCTGGGAAGGAAACAGGCTTTTACAGTGTAAGGATGTAACCATGGCAACAGGATTATGGGATGAGTCAGAGTTGACAATTTTTACATCTGATTGTGAGCTGATTAAAGGTCAGAATAGGAGTTTGGGTTCATTTATATATTAATGTGATAAAGGACGAGACTGCAGATGTGTATTTTCACTGCCTGCACTAACACACACACGCCCACACGCATGTAAACACACACAAATACAATGCAGCAAATCATTCAAAAGGACAAAACATGCCTTCAACTCTGTTTGCTGTTAACACTGAACTGATGGATTAAAAGAAAAAAAAAAAGTCAGACGAGACAAACATAGATGGTTTTATTTTAGCATCTGATGTATATTCACTTTAGATGTTACATTTTCCTTTATAGTTGATTTTGTATTTACTTCAATACCATAAGAAAAATGGTGAATCAGAACCACTTACACCCTCAGACCCTTTTTTCAAATTAAGCAGTCCATTGGCTCTTGACTTCAAATAATCATAGTCAAATTGTAATGATAACACTTTCGGTAACACCTCTATAACATACAATGGACTATTTAGGGCCATCATAGATCAAAGATTTAATGTTGAAAAGTTGTAAATTTGCAAAAATAAAGGGTCTAGTTTTTTATGAAAACTAAAATAAGTACTAGGCAGTTATCCAGTATGTAATTACTGGGTTGTAGATGATGTAGCACCGAAGTCATGCATTGCAGATGGAGGGCAGGAAGTAAATGCAGCCCATTTACTGCTGTTGACCCAGCTTCAAAATGAAAAGTCTGTGTCATGTACAGTTGTTCCAGCCGTTCTAATAGAGAGAAAGATAAATATTATTTTTGTATTTCAAAGAAAGTTGGTAGAAAGTTAATTTTAAAAAAACGTACCGAGAAAAGTGGATCAACAATCTACGGCTAAAAACATGAGGGGCGGAAGCTAACACTGCCAGAGTTTGCAGTACCCACTTTCTAACAGGTAACGATCGCATCGTTTAAAGTGTATTTTCAGATATTTTATTGGACAGCTACTTAGAAAAATGAGCATTCACATATAAGATTAGATATATTATTTCAGCACCCTAGCTGCAAATGGTTGACCAACATTGTAGTAATGAAGTATGACTCAACATTAACATACAACTGTGGCATGAAATTGGATTTTCTGGCTCGCTGTGAGGTGAGGTCTGCTGCACCAGATTAGCTATGTCGATCACCTCGAAGCCGGGTAAATCCTCAAGATTATGTGACAAGTCTTTTTTACCGAGACAATATGGATCATATCCTACATTTACACAGATTTTTTTGAGCTACCTCATTTGTGCCAGCCCATTTTGGGCATTAGCAGGGATGTACTCCCTGTGATCCATTTTGCTCTGTTTCCTGACCCCCATCGAAATTACGCCTATCATCCGGGTCACGTGTCTAAAACCCAGCAATAAGCCGAGCACAAGATGATGTTCTTCTGTGTCACATGAAAATTTAATGACAACACAGACAACACAGTGGTTATACTTTTGGAAATAAACTGTAATATTTATTTTTGCTGTGTAATTTCTTCTGTTAAAACTGAAAATCGTATTAAATCATAAAAATATATTTTTAAAGAATGTCCTCAACTTAAAATAATTTCAGTTTTTAGTCTGATTTTTATTTCATTAAGCAATTATTAATCGGCAGTATAACGTAATTTTGTGTACTGATGCTATAGCTAGTTAGATAACATAATAGAATATTTTGAAAGTCTGTTTGGGTCTGTTATTGTAAAATTAATCTGTAGTATCCAATAATGATGCTGGCCTCTTTAAAAAATGAGATTCACTCTGAATTTCAGAAAATGCCTTCATTTGTAGATTTTAACTTCCTGTGGGGAATATTTCAGAGAAAAGGCTTGTATTCATGAAATGATCTTGCTGAATAAATTGCTTGCTATTTGCATCAGGACTCTCCTCAATCTCTCAAGATTGAGAGACATCCTGTCAGATATCTCTGACAAGATACTGTATGTCTTGTCAGACAGAATTTGACTCTGAAGTGGAATCACAAGTTTACAGATGTACTTGTGGGTCACTCGGGGTCATTTTATTAATACAGTGTCGTAAATAAAAAAGGAACATTTCTTAGAAAACAGATGAACCCTGAAATTGTAAAATGTTTAGTAAGAGCTGAAATTTTGTAATTTGACTAAAATTCAAAGTTTTAACTCCTGTGTGGTAATTGTTTGACATGTAAGAATATTTCAACCTTACCTTTGTGATGCTGGTCACTTTGCCCCTTTGTTGTATTTCTAAGAGACTTTAATAATTTTTCCACAGACTTTTGGTACCTGAAGAAACTGTAAAATTGCTTCACATTGACACTGCATCAATTCGGAGACGTTCGTCACCCACTTTGACAACCAGTAATTTAAAATAATTTTGTAAATGTATTATCCATTCATATTTTACTGTAGAGAATTGTGATTCCAAAAAATATATATTCAAGATAGAGATTAACCCTCCTGTTATGTTCATTTCTGAGGTACAGCAATAATGTTTGTGGGTCAATTTGCCCGGAGAGTGTTTAATCATGCAATAGTGTCAGAAACTAAAAAATTCCTCCAAAAAATTTTTGTATCTGATTATTAACTCCAATACTAACCATTTCAATCAATATTTGTGCAATGATGTTCTTTTATTACTCGGAAATTAAGGATCAGTGACGACAACCTACTCATTTACTCATTTGGACATAAAAAATGGAGTTTACATTTTTTATGTCCACTGAAAAAAACTAGACTCAAAAAACAATAATTTCCTTGAAATTGAGCTTTGGTAAAATTTTTTATATTACACTTTTTTTTTTTTTTTCTTCAATGGGTGATCTTTATAATTGAACTTGAGACACACAAAAATTGACCCGCTGATTAAAATCAAGAAAAATGAGTCATGCAGAGAGTATTTATGTTTTCCTCCACTTCTGCTGAGTGTCACTCAGTGTGGGTGGAGTTTGTCCATGGGAACAGAAACGGTTCCTGTCTATAGTTGTATGAACACCTGCTTTCTAGCAGTTTCCTAGTGAAGTAAAGAGAATAGTGGGAAAGTGGGCTTGTGTGTGTCGGGGTGTGCATGTGCGTGTGTGGTGGGGTGTGTTTGTGTGTGTGTAGTGAAATATGGTTCATAGCTGCAAGGAAACATAGACTTTTTTTTATAACTTTATTTTTATTGAAAGTTTTAGAATACATTCAAAAATGAAAAACAATACTTAGAAATTACAAGAGACAAAAAATACAGAACAAACAAAACAAGTATAACATACTAGGGGGAGACTCTTATTCCAGTATCGCAAAATACAAGGGTACCGTTCATACCCGAAATTAGTCCTGTAGCGTTGATGTGATGTTTATCCATTTTTCCCATTTGTCCTCACATTGCTCTTCTTGTGTCCTCAGTCTCAGCCTCAGTGTTAGAATTTCCATCTCATATAATGAGTTCACAGTCTGTATCCATTCCTTTGTGGTGGGAGGATCAGATTGGCACCACTTCCTAGTTATTACCTTTTTGGCAGCCACCAACAGAATTTTAAACAAATAACAGTCATTATTAAGAACAACATTCTCCAAAAGGCCAAGATATAAAACCAGACCGGTCTTAGGTATTGTGTAACCTAATATTTTTACAATCTTTTTGTGTATTTTGTTCCAGAACTGTGTAATTCTAGGACAAAGCCAGAAAATATGTGCATGGTTAACATTAAATGCTCCACAATCTCTCCAACACGGTTGAACAGTAGATTTTAATTTACTGGTAGTTTTGGGTGTTATAAAAAATCTGCTTATATTTTTCCAACAATGTTCTCTCCAAATTCTGGAAGAGGATGTCGTAGTTTGGGTCTTCCAGATATTCAACCAGTTGTCTTCTGTTAACAGAATTTCCAATTCCCTTTCCCATTTTGTTTTAATATCCAAAGTATTAGTGCCTCTATTTTCCAACAGGTATAGATTAAGGACACTGTTCTGTGTTTTTTACCCTTATAGGTCTCGATCAGCATTTTGACAATCCCATTTTCATTTTGGTCTACGCTGTGTTTTATCTCTTTGTTATAAAATTCCCTTAATTGTAAATATCTAAAATGATCTTGAGTTCTTGGGGCAAATTCTTGCTGTAGTTCCTGGAAACTTTTGAAGTGCCCATCTTTAAGGACTACGCATAACGCTGTTAAACCTCTTTCTAGCCATTGTTTAAATCCTAGATCTTGAGTAAAATATTTGTTATAGGCTGGCCACTGGATCAAACATAATTGTTCCCCTAGTTTGCATTTCCGGATTATATATAACCATTTACCCAATGAGAAACTAGCAATAGCATCAACTTTCTCAAGTGTATTCTTGGTGGTCTCTATATCAACAAATAATACTCCGCAGTTCTCTTCCATGGACTTTTTGTTCAATATTTTTCCATTTCGCTTCATAATTTTTGTCACTTATATTTATTATGGGTGTTATTTGGGCAGCATGATAATATTCTCTAAAGTCCGGTAATGCCAAACCTCCCTTCTCTTTTGGTAATTGTAAAGTTACAAATTTTATTCTGGGTTTTTTAGCATTCCATATGAATCCAGATATAATCCAGTTCCATGTTTTAAGCTGTCTGTCCGGGATTTCTATACACTGAAAAAAGTGATTTTGGAGAGTGGTAAATATGATCTACACAAATCATATAAAATTTAATTAATTTTTTCAGTCAGCCAAGGAATTATAAAATAATGGGTAAATTATACACATGCTACCCATTCGTTAACATTAAAAACCATTACATAGGAAAATACAGTAAAATATACCCCCGAATCTTAGGTGCTCCAAAGTTGCGCATGCGTCAGACCGCGTTTTTGAATGAACGGGACAGAGAACTCTGCATCGTTTCTGCCATCGAACCGGGAGCTGAAGGTAAGTTATTTGCATAGGGGTGCTGTGAATAATAGCGTGAAGGCAAATTGTAATATTTGAAATGATGAGATGTTACACTTCACTTATATTCGATGTGCATCTGTGTAACATACCATTACTCGAAATCAAAGTTTGAATCTGTCCCTGGCGCCACCATGGCAACTGCAGGTAAGTTGCAATGAAATGTTCGTGGTGTGCTTTTTACATTAGCCAGAATGCATGACTGTGTCTGACCGCTGGTTTTAAGGTTAGAAACTAGTCAACGCCAGCTTTTTCTAATATATTGAATGGGCGGCTGTTTAGGCAACACATAGACTGTAAAGGGGATAGTTCAGCTTTTGCCGAGTGGTTAAGGTATAATGGTCATTAAGTATCTGCAGGCCTCTGCTCCCACATCACGCTGCACCGAGACACAGGCAGTAAATACACTGCTGTCAATGAGGAACAATTCATTTGTGTATTTTCGCCGCTCATGAGAAGTCCCGTCTTAAAATACTACTAACATGTCGCCAACATATGAAATGACTGACGTGTTTTCTGTTGTTTGCCTGTTAGCTCCGTTAGCTCCCTTAACATGGCTGCTAGAGTCGGTGTCCGCCGCGGTCTGTTTAAAAACAAAATGATCCGCGCTCCAATTACCTGCATGCCTGCGTACGTGTCTCTCTGTTGTTAAAGTTTAGCGTTACTTCTCAGAGTTTTATTTTTACAATCGGGACTCTGAAGACTCATGTAAAGATGACGTGTCGCACGTCTTTTCCGGTCAGTCGTCATGGAAACAGCGTGCTGATGTGGACCAGAGTGGAAACAAACATGTTGTAAAATGAAAACAAAGTACCACTGTATCCCACCTTTATGTGTGTAAACACCCACTGTTGCTGCACCTAATTTTTTTAAAGGAATTGTGTGTTCAAGTAAAACATTTTAGAATTGATTTTATATTATATTGGGTATTGTTAAAATGTCAGTGCTTAATAAATGTTTTCAGAATCTTGTAATATTGTTTATGAAGCATATTACATCTATGAATATGATCTATGAAACTAATTCTATGAAGAATGAATATTAATCTATGCAATTGCATTGCCTTTATTTTAGTGAGGTAAGTTCAGTTATTTCTGCACAACAGAACCTTGTCAGACAGACAGACCGCTCTGATCAGAGGAGCACAGAGAAACTATGCAAAATATTTACCTTATGTTTAGTTTCTACCTTCATTAAAGAGCCTCAGACTAATTGTGATGTTAGATAAATGACTTGTAACTTGTTGGTTGTTAAAGGGAGAGTGGAGGCTCAATTCCACATCATGGTTTAAAACCAAACCTGCATGATCAGAACCTTGGACCCGGTGTCACAGCTCTCATCTCTGCAGCATCACAATTCTGGGCCCCGTAAAGCATAATCTCTTGTTTATGAGGTTGTTCATGAGGTTAACATGAAGATAATAACCTCTGAACTATACATTAGCCCTTATATATTTCTTCTCCCAGGTACATGTCTGATCATTTCTTTTTCTCTTATTTCTGTTGCAGCCGGAGTCTTTGTATGTGGACACTCAGTATTTGCCCTCTCTTCAGTTCCTCTTGTCTGTCCTCCACAAGCAGGGACTCACTGATAGACCACTCTGCTTCCAGTTCTGGGGCTGACACACTCTCCCATGTCCCCACACCCACTGTATCCTGTACAGGTATGCAAGTTTGCTAAATAAAATAAATAACATTGACCTTAAAGGTGTAGTTACCTTAGCCAAAGACCTCATTCATGTGATTACTATGAGATCTGGTCTGTCATTTAAAATTTTATTTGTGTCCTTTTATTTCCTAGATCAAGGAAGAGTTCAGACGTATCACGACAGTTTCCTTGGAGGAGACATTCATGCTAAAGCTTGATGAGTACACACCAAGTCTTATGCAGCTTATGCGTGCTAAAGGAGGGGCTGCTGGTTCCAAGATGCACCCTCTGTTGGACACTTTAAATGACGTATGTTATTTAACTTTTTTTCACAAATGTGTCATTATTGATATACATGAATCGTCTTCCACCATCATCCCTGTACCGAAGAAGAGGTCCATCACCAGCCTGAACGATTACCGGCCTGTCGCTCTGACCCCGGTGATCACGAAGTGCTTTGAGAGGATTCTTCTGAGGTACATCAGAGACTTTATCCCCGCAAACCTGGACAGCCTTCAGTTCGCCTACAGAGCGAACCGCTCAACAGAGGATGCTGTCTCCATCACTCTGCACACAGCCCTGACCCATCTGCAGCATCCCAACACCTACGTTAGGATGCTATTTGTAGACTTCAGCTCAGCATTTAACACCGTCATCCCAGACAAGCTGGTGCTGAAATTACTCGAGGTGGGGCTGCCCGCTTCACTGTGCCACTGGATCAGAGACTTCCTCACCAACAGGCCTCAGGTGGTGAGAATAAGTGGCTCAACATCGTCCCCACTGGTCCTCAACACAGGCACGCCGCAGGGCTGTGTGCTCAGCCCAGCTCTCTTCACCCTGTTTACACACGACTGCGTGGCCATCCACCCCACCAACACAGTCGTGAAGTACGCGGACGACACAACAGTAGTGGGTCTCATTTCAGACAACAACGAGACCCACTACAGAGAGGAGATTCTGCAGCTCACTCAGTGGTTTTCAGCCAACAACTTGGTGCTGAACACAGGGAAGACCAAGGAGGTCATTGTGGACTACAGAAGGTCCAGGAGGACGGCTCACACTCCCCTTCTCATAGATGGAGAAGTGGTGGAACGTGTGGACAACATCAAGTTCCTGGGCCTCCACATCACGTCTGACCTCTCCTGGAACACACACACCTCCCACCTGGTGAAGAAAGCACAACAAAGGCTCTTCTTCCTCAGGAAACTCAGACGGGCTGGACTTTCCTCACGGCTGCTCGTGAACTTTTACAGGGCGATGATCGAGAGCATCCTCTGCCTCAACATGACTGTGTGGTATGGTACCTGCACAGCACTGGAGAGGAAACAACTGACACGGGTGGTGAGAACAGCACAAGGCATTGTGGGATGCCCCCTCCAAGACCTGGACTCCATTTACACAGGCTGGGTCAAGAAGAGAGCTGGATCCATAGCCATGGATTCCAGCCACCCGGGCCACAGACTGTTTGTGCCTCTGCCATCAGGCAAGCGGTACAGGAATATATGGACTACAACAAATAGACTGAGAAACAGTTTCTTTCCCACAGCCGTCAGAGCCATTACTCCCTGCCGCCCCCCCCCTCCCACACATATCATAACCTCGCAGTCACACATATATATCCCCCACCCCCACACAGTCATACTGTTCTGCACTTTGCACTGTCACATCATCTGTACTTTGCCATAATTGGACCTGCTGCTACTTCTTTGGTGTGGTTGAGTTCCTTTAGTTAATTTAGTTGTATATATTGTTATTATTATTATTATTGTGTGTTTGCTTATTTTTACTGTATATATTTGACCTTTTGCACGGGAGCTGCAATGGAAATTTCGTTGAATTCTGTTCAATGACAATAAATGCTATCTAAATCTAAAAGTGAATTAATTTGTAAAGAATTGCTTTGTTGTGCACAAAGTTGAGCTCCTTACCAACTTAAACTACCCTTTGGTTTTTAAGCAATTTGGTGTTAGTGTATGTAATTCTCTCCCCACTCTCCACTAACAGTCTTTTCACTAAATTGTATCTCCCTACAGACACAGAGCATTGAGGAAAAAAAGGGATGCAGTTGTCTGCTGCCTCATTAACTACCTTGGTGAAAGACAAGAAGATCTTTTCCATGACTGCCAGGTATGTCATTGATAACAGATGATTGATTAACTCAAGGGATCCTCTCCTCTCCACTCCTTTTCCCTCTCTCCCCTTTTGATCACTCCCCTCTGCTCTCCTTTAGATAAGTTGAAATGTATTGAAACAGCATATTCAATGAAATTAAAAATGTGTATCTTTTTTGTTTCTTTCTTTTTAACATGTAGGAATGTGAGGACTACACAGACAAAACAATGAAGGTGATCGTGATGCACAACATCATGGCTGAGGAGGATCCATCAGATGTGTCGATTGTGATTGAGGGAAACCAAGTGATGGAAGGATGTGGAAGCCGAACAAAAGCGTGTGTACTGCTGATGGGACTGATATATGCCCTCAACCATGACTATCCAAAGCAGCTCAAGAACACATTTGAAGCTTTTCAAAAACTTTTTTTGGAACTTGATGGGGCAAAACTACTGAAGAAGGTCCATAGCCTCAAAAACAAGCTCATGCAATAGACATACATTTCCCCTCTTGTTCCAAGAGGATCTTTTGTCTGGACAGAGAGTTTTAATGGAGTATAGTTTTATATTTTTGTTCTCTTCCCTCCTCTGCTCCACACACAGACACAGAAATATATGTACAGATGGATACATAAGTATGTTGCAGCCTCAGTTTTTTGTTGTGTATAAATACACCTGCAGATTTCAGATTTGCTCAGTCACTGTTGTGTGAGGCCGAAGAAACACAAGTAAGAGTTTAGATACAAGAAAATCTTCATGTGATTGGACATCCCTTGCACCTCTGCTCTGATCACCTCACTTCTCCTTTTCTCTGATCAACTCCTTTCTTATTGAGCAGTCTGGATGTTCTAAAGCAGGGATATGTTTTATTGTCCAACATTACTGAAACAACAGTTGAAGTTGTTAGGTTATAACGCAGGTTCATTATTTGAAATGTTGTGTGACACTGTTGTGCTGCAGTTTATTCTGTGTTTTTGATGACTTTATGGATTAAAAACATTGAGAAGGTGTACGATCTGAATGTCTTTTTTGGGGGTACATCTTACCTTCTCTGAATAAGTAATGGTTATTAACTGATTTTAATTAACTTTGATTTGTAATTATCAGGTATTACCTACTAGCAAACAAGACATAGTTTTACCTAATTTAACTGAGTAAGTAGCTGTTGAATATATACATAAATATGAGGTAAAGTTTACCCAATTTCTTTAAGTATTTCATATATTTTTTGTTCAGTTACTTTATACTCAATATGTGGAATTGAATTTACCCCAAAAGAGTCGATGCAAATTGTTACCTCAGATTTATTAGGTAAATTCTATAGATGAATTTTTTCAGTGTAGGTAATGCCAGGAAAAGGTAATACGTTCATTTTTATGGCTTCAATTCTAGAGCTGAAATCTAGTGTTAGGGCATTCCACCTTCTAATGTCCCTCTTAATTTCTTGGTCCACTGTAATAAAGTTAGCTTTATATAGGTCATCTATGTTTTTTGTTAATTGTATTCCTAGGTATGTCATCATAGTAGAGTTCCAGTTTAAATTGTTTCTGATGGTGTATAACAGAATGTTACAACCTGCGTCTTTTCAAATTTAATTTATATCCTGTATAGAAGCCAAATATCTCTGTTTGATCAGACAAGGCAGCGAATTTTCCGGGTTTGATAAATAACAAATTACATCATCTGCGAACAAACCTATTATATGAAATTCATTATGTATATTATCAATACCCTCGAGATCCTTATGTGCCAGTGGTTGAATATAAATCGCAAATAATGTTGGTGATAAACAGCAACCCTGACGTGTAGAACGCTCCAGTTTTATATTATCAGTTAGATTTCCGTTAATCTTGATTCTGGCCACTGGTGATTGGTATAAAGTCCTATAGCTTTTATTTTTTTATTTTGAATATGATCTATAATGTGAAGTGCCCTCCTGATGTTATCTCGCGTTTGACGACCTCTAATAAATCCTGTTTGGTACTCATCTATGATGTCTCCAATGAATTGTTCAAATCGTTTTGCTAATATCGAGGTATAAATTTTATAGTCCATGTTTAGAATAGATATAGGTCTATAATCAGAGCATGTCTCACTCATCCTCTTTTTTGGAATAACTGTTATAATCGCTTCTCTCCAAGACGGAGGGACCACTGCATGTTCCAAAGTATAATTAAATGATTTTTCTAGTAATAGCAGGAGATCTTCATTAAAGGATTTGTACCACTCAGATGGCAATCCATCACTACCTGGTGTTTTACCGTTTTTTAACCTATTAATTGCTTTTTGTATTTCTATTCTTGTTATGTGAGAAGTGAGAAGTTTGTTTTGGGTTTCTCCAATTGAGGGCAAGTCCAGTAAGTCCAAGAAGGTTTCTATCTGACCATCTTCAGCGGAAGGAGGTTGACAGTATAATCTCTGATAGTATGTCCTAAACATGTCCTCAATAGTTACAGGATCGTGTATCATTTGATTTGTTTCACCATCCTTTAATTTATAGATATTTCTATCTGACTGTTGCTTTTTCAGTTTCTTTGCCAGCAGTTTTTTTCCTTTGGATCCGACTTCATGATATGATTGTCTAATAAATTTCGATTTCTTTTCAATTTCATATGTAAGTATTTTATCAATGTTGTTTTTTAGTTCTTTTATTTTTATAAACAGGTTGGGATTTCGGGTTAATTTATGTTGTTTTTCTAGTTCTGTTAATTTAGCTCTTTCTTTTTCATAGGCTTCCACTCTGGATTTTTTTAAAGGCCACAGTTTTTAATATCAATTTTCCTCTTAATACTGCCTTAAGTGCGTCCCATAGTATTATCGGATTAACCTGTCCATTGTCATTCTCTTCTATATAAGTTTTTATATCATGGGAAATTTCAGCTTCGATTGTTTTGTAGTTCAACAAGCCTACATTTAATCGCCATGCTGTTTTGCATTTTCTGGAAGGCAAATTTAGTTTTAATATTGGGGAAGAGTGGTCAGATATACTTGTTTCTTCTATTTTACATTCTTTTACTTTATATATGTCAGATTTATTCATGAAAAGGTAATCAATTCTGGAATAACTTTTATTGGGTGCAGAATAGTGGGTATAATCCTTTTATATTAGGGTTTAATTCCCTCCAGACATCAACAAATCCAAATTCTTCAAGTGCCAATTTAAATTTTTTTGTAGTTAAATTTTGTTGTTTTTTATCGTTTGTTGTATCAAGCTTCGTGTTCAATACCATATTGAAATCTCCTCCCCAGGCCAGCATTCCCTCTGTTTCTATAATTATTTTATTGAGGAGGCTATTAAGGAATTGTATGTTAATGTTTGGGGGGTTGTAAACACTGACCAGTGTTACCTTTACATTTTCAAGAGTCCCATTCACTATCACATACAGTATCTCCCTTCTTTATCTGACAGATCATGGTTGCAGTCAAATTTTACTGAGTCATGAATTAGAATTGAAACTCCTTTTTTGTTTCCATGTCTGAATGAGCTATAAAATGTATTTGAGTAGCCAAAGCCTCTAAGCTTTTCATGTTCCGGTTTAGACAGGTGCGTTTCCTGTAAATAAATTATCTGTTTTTTCTCTTTCGTATTTTAGTTATTTTTTTTGCGTTTTATAGGATTGTTCATACCGTTCACATTCAACGAAACAATCTTGATATTATCAATCATTATTTAGATTAGTAAGGTCACCATGTGATATCAGAAAAAGAACCCCCAACAAATAACTGAACGAACTATTAAAATATAGATGAACAAATAGAACAGAAACTTCCAAAGCTAGAGATGTATGATGACATCTCTCGGGGTCCCTGCTGGTGGGGGGAAGGCAAAACACCACACTAAGGTGGGGGCCCTCTCTAGTAGTAGCCTGAGGTCTACTTGTACTAGGTAAGTCCAACATTTGGTAAATGCTACAACATTTGTTGCATTCGGTATTTGGTTAAATATCTATCAAAAGACCTATAACAAGTAACTTTGGTAACAGAAGAGAGATTGATATCCAAAACTGGGTTAAATCAGGCTGGAAAAGTCAATCAGCTCTTATAATAATATGAACCACCTCCTGTGATTTGATGTTCAGAGTCACTGGTCCTCACGTCTGAACTCAGTAAGCTTCTCCCTCGCGCGTTGACCTGCATTGGTGTTGTTAATCCCCTTCCATGGCAACAGCGAGTCCAGCCTCTCCTTGGCCAATCTCAACTTGTTTTCTTTTGGAACCCAGGTCAAGCTGAAGCCTCTCTTGATCATATCCGATGCTGTTTCGTCCGCATTCTCATAGGTCCATACTCCAGAGTCCCAGAAGATTCTCATTTTTGTGTACGGTGTCTGGAATCTGATACCTTTCTGTTTCAAGGCTGTCTTCAATGGGCCGTATGCTTTGTGTCTTTCTATGACATCCGAAGCATAATCGTTATCAAAATAAAGGCGTTTGCCTTCCATTTCCACTTTCTGTTCCCAGGCTTTCTTTAGAACCATTTCTTTCGTGTTGAATTGCAAAAAGTTCACAATTATAGATCTCGGGGATGTGTTGGGAGGCGGCTTGGGTACCAATGCTCGGTGTGCCCGCTGTATACGGAGTTCGCTTCCATCTGGTAGCTTCAGCTGTTTATTTAGCAAATCGGTGACAAATTCGGAGACCGATCTACCTTCTTTTCCTTCCGGAACTCCATAGATACGAAGATTATTTCTCCGGCTTTGACTCTCCAAATCCACAAGTTTGTCGTTCATAGCTCTATTCCTTTCTAATGTCTCAAGCAGCTCATCTTTCATTTCCAAGCACGCAGCTTCCAGGTCAGCTATTCAGGTCTGTACCTCGGTGATACTGCCCTTCTGGTTCTGCAGCTCGCGCATCATTTCCTCCCTGAATCTGCTGAGATCTTCCTTCATTGTAGCCTTTACGTCTTCTTTGAGTTCTTCTATGTTCTGCTTCATTTCGTTTTTAAACTCTTTTAAGTCTTTTGAAAGCGTCTTGATACTCTCCAGCAATGCGAGTTGTTGTCAGTGCCAGCTTTCCTCGTGGTAGCATTAGCGTCATCTTCACTAACATCTCCCGACTGTTCGCCATTATCTTGTGTTTTAGACGTTTTCTTTTCGGTCTTGTTAGTTTTCGGCATCTTCCCCCTTTAAGTGGTTTAGCCTGGAGTTTTGATAATTATCTGAGTTAAGCAAGGCGGAAATTTTAATTACCGACACAGAGGAGCCTGTTTTTATGTGGCCATCTTGTTGCAGCGCTGACCCGGAGGTCCGAATTGGACAGTTTTTTTTATCTTTTTTTGCACTTCAACTTGACTGCCGGGTCAAATTGACCCGAACAGTATCTATGTAAAAAGTAAACGCAGGGGGGTTTACAAATATGTAAAATGAATACATTTTCAATTTATATGTAGAGTGCACATATTAAGACAAATAGAAAAAGTTTCATGCAAAAAAAATACTTCCAACTATTTAAAAAAAAAAAATTACACTTTAAAACAGGTAAATTTGACCAGCAACATAATAGGAGGGTTAAATACCATTGCTATATTATATAAGGGTGGTAAAAACAATGAATAAAAATAAGGTGTAGTAAAAAACAAAAACAAACAATAGATATAGATTAAATCATAGTATTTCATCCCTTAATGCAGAACTCATCACATGTTAAATCCCTGATTCAAATTTTTTGGATTGATGTTAAATATTTGTTACAAATGTTTAAAAGACAAAGATAAAATAAGCGCATGAACTGTATGATAATTCACTTTGTTTAAATGACCGATAAGATGTTCATCATTACACATATATCTGTTTTGCACTATTAACCTTTCAGTCAAACATATTTTATGTTGCTGCTCCTTTATTGTGAAGTTAATGTGAAAAATATTTTTAAAAATGTAGAACTAGGAAGGTTCTATTTTTTCATTATTTGTGTATTTAATTCTCTGAATTTTATGGTACCTTATATTCTATCCTGTTGCCACTATAAACCCAATTTTTCTTATATGAAAAACCTAATCAAGTACTATTACTAAACTTGGTATATACACAAAGTCACATGTGAACAAAATAGTTATTTAACAAGTGAAAATGAAGGTAAGATGAAATTGCTATGCATGTGTATGGAATGGGGACAGATTGGTGAAAGGACCTATGAGCACATTACCCAATGCTCATAGTAATATACAATCAATTTAATACAATAAAACTTTCAGAAATGTGACATTTTACAGCTAAACCCATTAAATATGTTGATATTTAATGGATGAGGTGGTGTGATGGCATTACAGTTACAGTATTAACTGTTAAGTCAGATAATCAAGGACTTTTCCCTTTTTTAGTTTCCTTGTTTGTCACAGTTGGCTAGAGATGTATATTACATAAATTGGAGGGTCAAAAGAAGAAGTGCATTATGACAGAATTGTGTATGACTAAATCTTCTATACTATCCATGTACAGAGTTAGCATGGATAGCATGGAGTTAGCAGAGTTGCCTCTCTGCAAATCCAGAAAAACTTTTTATCATTTGGACATAAAGCAGCTTGAAGAATGTCTGCACAGTAATCTCTGACATGGAGTGCATAAAGCATGAATGTGCAATTAGCATATGAAAGCAATTTGTCCTGCATGCTGTGTCTTGTGCTCTCACCTGAATCAGAGCTGTACATGTAGACAAACCTTTTCCATTTGAAGTGCTCCAAAAGGGCCATGAGGGGCTCCTGCAGCTGGGGCCGCAACTGCAGTACGAACTGGTTGTTGGTCTTAACTGGGAAAGACGGCGTGATGAAGCACACGTGTAGAGAGCCACAGAAAGACATCAGCATGTTGACTGTCTTTCGGTCATACAGGCCCATGATGGTGTACACGCCCTTAGAAAACTGGGAGCAGACTGGGAGAGATGAGAGAGTGGGAGAAGACAGGCCAATAAAAGAAATGTTAGTGAACTTCTTGATAATATATTCAGAGTTTAACATATTATATCATAGTCTTCTTTTTGAATTGACTTGCATAATGTTGCAGGCCACAACTGAGAGCAGGCTGCAGCTACTCTTAAGGCAGGTATCGTAATGGTTGAATAATTTGATAAATGACTTAGTGAAAATAGAAACAGCTAGTGAAAATAACTGGATATTATGTAGTAAAACTCTCTATAAGTAAAATTAAATATGTAGCTGCAAACTAGACATTTAGTTAGCAAACTAAATATTTACACTATGTTATGCACAGTTACTAACTATGTTCCCATCCAATTGTGTAGATTTTGAGTGAATTTGAAAAACGTCACAAAAAACAAAATGCAAATAAAGCAGGTTTCCAGTGAATAAACCAGGCTATGCAAAACATAATCCATCAGATGTTGATGTTATGCGTGGCTGTAATGAACAAGACATAGAACCTGCATGCCAGCAATTGATGCAAACATCTCAGAAAAATGGACAGAGTTCTCCCTTCCAGTTTGGATTTTTTCCGAGATTCTTGTAGGAAACACACAGGAAAAGCCAAAAACCATCTCAAACGAGTTTGATGACAATATTGGAAATTTTGTGGCTTCCATTCTCCAGGACTAACAAATGTTTAGATGAAGATCCTAGGTAATAACCTTCCATAGGTATAGTGAACATTTAGAGACTGTTGTAGTAAAACAGCTCCTGAATTCATATTGTTTGTGTTTCTTTCAAGAATAGGGCTAAAAAAAACATAATCTGTCTCCATTTCTCTGTCAGTGTGAATCTCTCCACCCTTTGGGCTGCTGTTCACCTTCTGTCCTCTTTCATCACACTGTTCTCTTTCCAACAACATTTTATCTTAGTGTGTAACTTGTTTTTGAGTAGAGGCTGTCACCCAGACATTCAGGTCAGTGAAACTGAGCTCATATTTCAGCCACGCCACAAAACGTGACTTCTTTTTTTCTGGTCTGGCTGCAATTTCTAAACATACAAAATCCTGCAGGCTCCACATTTGGGTCTTTTTTACTCAATCTCCCTTTTTATTGCAAATGCAACACCAAACAGTAAATCTCCATTTGATGTTACACTTGGAGAGGATAAAGAGGCCTTATCTTCATGGTAAACTGATGTAAATTTCTACTGCTGTGGAGCTGATGAAGCACACTCCCTCTTCTCACACAAAAGGCTTCCTGATAGTAAATCCTCACCCACACAATGGAAATAATCAAATTACTTCATGCAGAGGTCCTTCACAGACTGGGATTAAGACAAAATAATACTTGCTGTTGCAGCAGCACAAGTCATTGTGTAAACCAAAGTCTTATGTTTTGCTTCTCAAGAATTCAGGCTGAATTAAAGTGTGCAGGGTTATATGTTGTCACCCAGAAAATTTGCTCTAAAGGAGAGAAGCCTCCGTGATGCTGAAAGCAACAAGATGTCCAGGACTGCTGACCGTGACAGGCTGAGGCAGCTGTCAATAAAAAAGAACTTGCTTTAAATCTTAATGTTCTAAGGACAACCCGCCATCCCAAAGACCATCTTAATCTCATGATGCTCACACAGATAAAGAAAGTGCATATAAAAAAAGTGATTTAATAAGGTCATTCATTCAGTTATTCACATATCTTATTTGAAAAGTTAACATTTTAGCCCAAACTCAATGAGACAGAAAATGTCCTTTTGTTTAAAAGCGCTGTTGCCTTTTATATGCAGTCACAGTAGAGATGGAAACAGGAGAGAGAGTGAAGTCTGAGCTTACAGGATGTAGCTTAACAGACTTTATTTTAAAATAATACAACACAAAGTGAGATAATCCATTCAGAACTAAAGGCATTTTGTATAGGACAAGGTTTAGTCATCCGATAATGAGTCACAGTCTGTGTTCATACAGAATCAAGAAAAATGATGAAGATTTTCTGTGTTGATTTTGTGACACTGAATCAGAAGTTAAATTTACAAAGCAAAAGATCATTAGTATGAGTAAAATATCCTAAAAAATCACAATTGTAAAGTAAGCATTTATCTATGAGGTTATGAGCAGTAAATATCTCCTCTGCAACAGGAAGCTCTGTTGAAACAGATTATATTCAGTCCTAGGTTTGCCAAGACTAAAATGATTTTGTGCCATTTGAAAACAACTAAAGGCACCAAATATGTTATAAATGTTCATACACTTGATTTTTGCTACAGCTTGAACTCGTTTTTGGTTGCATTAGACAGCTATTGACTTAAAAGTCTAATCATTTGAAAAGAAAGGCAAAATCAAATATATCCCACTGAGCAATCGATCTGATTTTCAGTATCGAGGCTACACTCACACCTCATCTACATAATAGTCAACATTATGCTGATGCATTTGTAAGATGTGTAGACCAGGTTTTCCAACCATGGTCCTCAAGGCGTAATGCCCTATAGATGTTTCTCTGTTTCAGCATGACTGATTTCAATTGATGCCAGATTAAGAGGCAGAAGATTAAGTGTCCTATAGAAGAGAAACTAAGTATTAAAAAATGCAATGTGGTGTGCCTTGAGGACCAGGGCTAGGAAACAGGTTTAGACCAAGAAAACCTGCCTGGTTTAAAAATGTTATAAGCTTAGACTTTATAAATCATACAAAAATGCTCAAAATTATAACTAAAAAGCAGTTTCAGAGGACTTCCGGGTATGACCGCAAGGTAGAAGGTTGCGTTCGACACTGCTCCTGACAAAAATCCTGCAAATTCCCTTTTAAAAATTACTGAACGCTACAACAACGGTAATTGAGTTTGATTTGGGTGAAACTATGCCAGGCCCTGGAAGAACGAGCAAAGATAAGTCAAAAATAACTATGCAATCCAAGTTGACGGACTACGGACCACAAAACGTGGAGCTTAGCACAAACGAAGCTAGCAAAAAAGTTAGCAAGGAGCCGAGCAGCAGCAAGGGAGTTGAAGAAGAACTAGCAGATAACAGCGGCAAAATGAATAGCTCACTCGGCGACAAAGCAGATATACTTGGAGCAATAACGAGCTTAAAGTCTGAGTTTTCTGGAAGATTTGATGATGTTATGACAGCAATAGAAGCAGTGAGGAAAGAAGTGGGTGAGTGTGCGAAGCGTTTGACGCATGCAGAGGAACGTTTGTCCACGATGGAAGACGAGCAAATGTCGCTAATTAACGAAGTTAAAAGCTTGGAGGAAACGAAGAAGCTAATGGAGGAAAAAATAGTTGACATGGAAATGAGGTCTCGCCTCAACAACCTTAGATTGGTGAATCTCCCCGAAGGCGCAGAGGGCTCCGATGCCTGTGGATTTTTGGAAAGCTGGTTACCAGAAGTGTTGGAGTTGCCTGCCCTGAGAAATCTGCTGATTCTCGAAAGAGTTCACCGCGTTGGCCCGAAAAGAAATGCAGAAGCACCCCCAAGAACCGTAATTATGCGATTTCTTAACTACAAACAAAAGGATCTGATATTCAAAGCAAGTAAAGCAAAAACGGATATCCTCTACAACGGCGGTTTTCAAAGTGTGAGGCGCGCCTCCCCTAGGGGGTGCCAGAACACTTTAGGGGAGGCGCGGTGCGAGGGAAAAAATAAACTGGAAAAGAAGCTATCCGCTTGCTGTCTACTGATGTGAGAGAAAGAATGGACAAATTTTTAGTAAAGAAAAAGGCAGGGGAGAGAAGCTCTGGCGTAAGTAGAAAAAAGAGGAAGTATGACCACGACTACTTAAAGTTCGGATTTTCCTGCACTGCTCCCGATGATGCTCCAAGGCCGCAATGTGTAATCTGCAAGGAGGTTCTGGCTAATGATAGCATGAGACCCTGTAAGCTCCGGCGTCACATTGAAACAAAGCACCCAAGTTTAGTGACCAAGCCGCGGGAATTTTTTGAGAGGAAGCTGAAGGAGCTGCGCACACAGAAAAAAACAATAGCGACGTTCAGTACTGTTAACGCTAAGGCAACCGAAGCATCTTATCGGGTGGCCTTACGCATTGCAAAGACGGGGAAACCCCACAACATCGGTGAAACTTTACTCCTTCCTGCTGCTAAGGACATGTGTTCAGTAATGATGGGAGAAGCTGCTGCTGCCAAACTGAATGTCATCCAGTTGTCTGACAACACCATCCAACGCCGAATCTCACATATGGGCGCAGATGTGCGGCAACAGGTAGTGGACAGTGTTCGTGAAAGCCCCTCCTTTTCCCTTCAGCTGGACGAGACGACTGATGTCGCCAACTGTGCTCAATTAATGGTGTATGTGCGTTATCTTAAAGAGCTAAATGTGCATGAGGAGTTTTTGTTTTGTCACCCTCTGCCCTCGCGCACTACAGCAGAAGAAATCTTCAAGGTTTTGAATGATTTCATGCGGGAAAATAATGTGGATTGGGGCCGCTGCTGTGGAATATGCACTGATGGGGCAAGGGCAATGACAGGCCGGCACAGTGGTCTGGTAAAAAAGGTGCAAGAGGTCGCCCCGGCTGCTATTTGGACGCACTGCATAATCCACCGCCAGGCCTTGGCAACTAAGAGGATGCCCCAAGAGCTGCGCACTGTGCTGGACGAGACAGTAAAAATTGTCAACCTTATAAAGTCGCGTGCCATGAATGCCCGTCTCTTCTCCATCCTCTGCAACAAGATGGGCGCGCACTTTAAACAGCTGCTTCTGCACTCGGAGGTCCGGTGGCTTTCCCGAGGAAAGGTTCTCACGCGCCTTTGTGATCTCCGTGAGGAAGTCCTTCTTTTCCTCGCTGAAATCAACTCTCCACTGGTAAAACACATGGAGGACATGAAGTGGGTTGCAAAGCTTGCCTATCTTTCGGATGTCTTCGAAAAGATAAACACACTGAACATCTGTCTGCAGGGCAAAGAGTGCAACGTCTTTTACGCACACGATCAACTCTGTGGATTTAGGAAAAAGTTGGAACTGTGGGGTGCGCGTGTGGAGCGGGGATCAGTGGAAATGTTTCCCACCTTAGAGGATGTTTTGGCCAGAGCGGGGCTGAAGGTGGAGTTTTTACAGCAGGTGGTCTGAGCGCATTTGGAGGGGATGCGCGAGCAGTTTGGAGAGTATTTTGGAGAGGAGACAATGGCAAACCAGTGGGTGAGAAACCCATTTTCCTTCCCCGTGACACTCAAAGATGGGCTTTCAGCAGGAGAGGAAGAGGCTCTGGCTGAGCTGAGCTGTGACATGGACTTGAAACAGAGGATGAGTGACGTGTCACTTGCGCACTTTTGGCTGTCAGTAGGGACTGAATTTCCACAGCTCTCCACGAAGGCAGTGAACGTGCTCATCCCCTTCACTTCAACCTATCTCTGCGAATGTGGGTTTTCCGCACTCGCAATGATAAAAAGCAAATACCGGTCAAGGCTGCTGGTTGAAGATGATCTGCGGTTATACCTCTCCACAGTGCAACCCCGCATTAACCGGATTTGCGCAAAAGCACAAGCACATTGTTCCCACTAAAACTAAGGTGAGCTGAACAGTAATGTTGCCAATGTGTTGCCATGTTGCCAATTTAGTTAAAATCATAAATAAAATGAGTAACACATGATTCAGGACCGTGATAGAAAAAGAAAGGGTGCGCATAGCGTGCGTAATTGTTTTTTCCTTTGTATGCCTCCGCTCTTTCATACAGCACTCTCTTTTAGCTCGAGATAAATTGTTTAGATGAGCCACAAAAAGAGCTCCACGATTTTGCAACTGTTTAGGTTTTTGATTTATTTTTTTATTTCAATGAAATGTGCAACATTTACAGATGTGTTCCAAAGATCTGATCGAAATGTTTTTGTTAAGATGTAAAAACACTGTTGCTATCTCAAACATTAAAATGTTCATGTGTTAAATTTCATTCAGATAAAGTGTCATTTAAGATGAGATGGTTCTAAAATAAAAGCAATTAGAAGGTGTTTTGTTGTTGCATTTGGGGGGGGCCGCAGCAGGCATTGTGCTCCTTGGAGGGGGGCTCACCCTTTCATACTTTGAAAACCCCTGCTCTACAAGAACCAGCGGGTGAGATTCTACAACGACGTCGCTACGGAGATACACAAGCAGCGCAAGCAGTACAATGGAGTCCGCAAGCGCCTCCGCGAGCTCGGGCTGAGACACGGCATCATCCTTCCGGCTAAACTGGTGCTAACGTACCAAGGGGAAACCTTCAGGTTCAACACACCAGCAGAGGTCCAAACGTTCATCGATCGGATTCAGAAAAACAAAACATAAAATAAGTTTTAAAAATTGGGATTTTATTTTTAAGCCCTATCGCCCAGTCACAGTTAAAGGAAGGCAGCGTGTACATACATCTCAAACATAAGTGCAACGGAGTGACTGAATAGATGCAGTACTGATGGAGTGTAGCGTTGGTGCGTCTCTAATAAATGTACCTTTTTGTTAGATCATCATTATGTTAACATGGTATAACGTGAAGTTGCACTCTTTATTATACTTTTTTTATATATATATATACCTTATACTTTTAGTTTCATTGTTCTGTTGTGATGTTCTACCTCTATTATACACACTAGAGATCACCTCAAATGTATAGGGATAATTAGACTGTTGGAAATGCAGGAGAAGGTCGAGTACAGTAAATATATTTATTTTTTATTTGTTGGTAGAGATTAAGAATTGAGAGAATAGATCATAAGGATCTATACATGTCAGTGGTTGGAAGCAACATACTGGGAGGGCCTGACCATTTGGTTGGGAACGGGGTTTTATTTGTTCAGGTAGTTCAGGGATTGTGGGTGTATGTTAACTGTTCAGTTGTTTTTGTTGCCCCTCTTGGACATATTTGTGGAGTTATTGCATCAATGTCTTTTAAGTTGCATCAATGTCTTTTAAGTTGACATGATGCAGAGGACGGAAATTAAATGCACATCCTGGAACTGTAGAGGCTTACATAAAACAAAAAAAATCAAACAAGTCATGAACAAACTGAAAGATTTAAACTCTAAAATAGTATTTTTACAAGAGACCCATCTCTTGGGGGAAGAAAATATAAAATTACGTAGGAGGTGGCAGGGGGATATATATGTAGCTCCATTTACATCAAGAGCCAGGGGAGTAATGACCCTAATTCATAAATCTGTTCCTTTTCAGGTGACCAATGTTATTAAAGATAAATTAGGGAGATATCTGATTATTCAGGGGTCCATTTTACAAGAAACTCTGAACTTAGTAAATGTGTATGGTCCCAACACTGATGATGATGTTTTCTATACCAACTTCTTTCTTGCCCTTTCATCGCTGACAGGAAAATACATTATAGGGGGCAACTGGAACTGTGTTCTGGACCCCGCTCTGGACAGGGCTTCAGGAGCTGACCAAACGCACACCAGAAGTAGGGAAACAGTATGTAATTTCATGAAAGAATTAAATTTAGTAGATATCTGGAGACATTTAAAACCTACTGAAACAATCTACTCGTGCCATTCAAAAGCATTTAGAACATACTCACGCATAGACTATTTTTTGATTTCAAAAGAATTACTCTCAAATATTACTGATTGTTGCTATGATAGCATACTAATATCAGATCACGCTCCCTGTAATTTATTATATTCTAATAACAACATGTTGAGAGACCCTCCTCGATGGTGCTTACACCAGAAATGGCTGAAAGATGAGAAATGTCTTAATTATGTTGGAGAAAAGATAGACGAATATTTCAGTTTCAATACCACACAAACTTCAGCCTGTATAAAATGGGATGCTTTTAAGGCATGTTTGAGGGGTTATATAATCAGTTACACTGCATCAAAATCTAAAGAACAACGCAAGAACAGACAACAATTAGAATCTAAGATTAAATTACTAGAACTACAAGCTTTTAGAAATGGCAACACAGAAACAGAGAAGGAATTGCTGTTATTAAAGGCGCAATATGAAAAAGAATCTGCAGACAGAGTGTTGGGTGTTAAATCAGGAACTGCATTTCTTTCTCTAGATGCCGAGAAGGTGTTCGACCGAGTCGAATGGGCCTATCTTTTCAACATTTTAAATCGTTTTGGTTATGGAAACAATTTTAAAAAATGGATACACTTATTATATTTAAATCCTACTGCAGAAATATTAACAAATAAAAATGTGTCCAAACCAATTGTTATCAAACGAGGATGCCGTCAAGGATTTCCTGTGTCCCCTTTGTTATTTACTTTAGCATTGGAGCCTCTTGCTATAGCTGTGAGGTCCCATAAATCTATTGCAGGCATTACAATTAGACAAGTAGAACACAAACTTTCATTATATGCAGATGACATAATCCTGTTCATTTCAAACTTAAAAGAATCTATTCGAAGTTTGCTTAATTTAATAGAGGAATATGGTCATATTTCAGGGTATAATATAAATAAAGCTAAATCTTCATTACTACTATTGGATGAAAAAGAAATGTCCCCAGAAATAAGTTCAGAATTTAAGGTTGTTAGAGATTTCACTTATTTAGGAATTCAAATATTTTCAAATCTAGACATGATTGTAAAGAAGAACTATGAATGTTTAACAAAATAAATCACTGAAAATATCAATAGATGGATGCCCCTTCCCTTATCACTGATTGGCAGGATCAACACCTACAAAATGAATATACACTGCTCAAAAAAATAAAGGGAACACTTAAACAACACAATATAACTCCAAGTAAATCAAACTTCTGTGAAATCAAACTGTCCACTTAGGAAGTGGTCTGTGGTCCCAACTGCAGAACCACTCCTTTATTGAGTGTGTCTTGCTAATTGACAATCAATTTCACCTGCTGTTGTGCAAATGGAATAGACAACAGGTGGAAATTATTGGCAATTAGCAAGACACACTCAATAAAGGAGTGGTTCTGCAGTTGGGACCACAGACCACTTCTCAGTACCTATGCTGTCTGGCTGATGTTTTGGTCAGTTTTGAATGTTGGTGGTGTTTTCACACTCGTGGAGACGGACTCCACAACCCACACAAGTGGCTCAGGTAGTGCAGCTCATCCAGGATGGCACATCAATGCGAGCTGTGGCAAGAAGGTTTGCTGTGTCTGTCAGCGTAGTGTCCAGAGGCTGGAGGCGCTACCAGGAGACAGGCCAGTACACCAGGAGACGTGGAGGAGGCCGTAGGAGGGCAACAACCCAGCAGCAGGACCGCTACCTCCGCCTTTGTGCAAGAAGGAACAGGAGGAGCACTGCCAGAGCCCTGCAAAATGACCTCCAGCAGGCCACAAATGTGCATGTGTCTGCACAAACGGTTAGAAACCGACTCCATGAGGATGGTATGAGGGCCTGACGTCCACAGATGGGGGTTGTGCTCACAGCCCAACACCGTGCAGGACGCTTGGCATTTGCCAGAGAACACCAGGATTGGCAAATTCGCCACTGGCGCCTTGTGCTCTTCACAGATGAAAGCAGGTTCACACTGAGCACATGTGACAGACGTGACAGTCTGGAGACGCAGTGGGGAACGGTCTGCTGCCTGCAACATCCTTCAGCATGACCGGTTTGGCAGTGGGTCAGTAATGGTGTGGGGTGGCATTTCTTTGGAGGGCCGCACAGCCCTCCATGTGCTCACCAGAGGTAGTCTGACTGCCATTAGGTACCGAGATGAGATCCTCAGACACCTTGTGAGACCATATGCTGGTGCGGTTGGCCCTGGGTTCCTCCTAATGCAGGACAATGCTAGATCTCATGTGGCTGGAGTGTGTCAGCAGTTCCTGCAAGATGAAGACATTGAAGCTATGGACTGGCCAGCCCGTTCCCCAGACCTGAATCCGATTGAGCACATCTGGGACATCATGTCTCGCTCCATCCACCAATGTCACGTTGCACCACAGACTGTCCAGGAGTTGGCGGATGCTTTAGTCCAGGTCTGGGAGGAGATCCCTCAGGAGACCATCCGCCACCTCATCAGGAGCATGCCCAGGCGTTGTAGGGAGGTCATACAGGCACGTGGAGGCCACACACAATACTGAGGCTCATTTTGACTTGTTTTAAGGACATTACATTAAAGTTGGATCAGCGTGTAGTGTTATTTCACTTTAATTTTGTGTGTGGCTCCAAATCCAGGCCTCCATTGGTTAATAAATTTGATTTCCATTGATGATTTTTGTGTGATTTTGTTGTCAGCACATTCAACTTTGTACAGAACAAAGTATTCAATGAGAATATTTCTTTCATTCTAGGATGTGTTATTTGAGTGTTCCCTTTATTTTTTTGAGCAGTGTACTTCCAAAAGTATTGTATATTTTTCAGAATGTCCCCCTGCCACCCCCTGCAAACTGGTTCAATAATTTTAGGAAGTTAATTGTTGGGTTTTTATGGCAAAATAAACGGTCCAGGGTTAGAATGTCGCTCTTACAAGGAGGGAGGACTAGGGTGTCCGAATATGAAGTGGTATTACTGGGAAGCCCAACTTAGGACTATTAGATATTACAATAATGCCGGGGATGCCCCGCAATGGACAGAAATGGAATCTGAATCTGTAAGTCCACCTTTACCTGTATACATTTTTTCTGATTCAGTCCCAAGACTGTTGGGAAAAACAGTTAATCCTATTGTTAAAAACATGATCAAAATATGGTATGAAGTAAAGAAATTCACAAAAGAACCAGTTACATTATCACAGTTTACTCCTATATGGGGAAACCAAGATTTTAGTCCTGGAAGAGCAGACTCTGTATTTAGACAATGGGCCGCAAAGGGAATAGATAAAATTCATGATTTGTATCAAACAAATTCAGCTTACATGATGTCTTTTGAAGAATTCAGGCAAAAATTTAATATAAATAGAAAATACTTCTTTAAATACCTTCAGCTTAGAAGCTACATTAGGACAAAAAACAAAGATTTAACCAAGCCACCAAAGTCCCAGCTAGAAGAAATGGTTTGCAAAGACAGCGCAAGTAAAGGTGCGATTTCAAAATTCTACAACTTTATGGTTTTAAATTCCCCAGAGGACTCAGCACTGAAACTAGAAGCCTGGAAATTAGACCTGGGAGTAAACCTGTCACTGGAGGATTGGCAGTCTGTCTGTACAAAGGCTCAGAAACAAACTGTTAACTCTCGCTTAAGGTTACTGCAATACAAATGGTTAATGTGAATCTATATTACACCAGTCAATTTAAATCGGTACAATCCTAATATACCAGATATATGCACAAAATGTTTAGGAGAAAAGGGGACTTTGTTTCATTGTATTTGGGAATGCAGGGAAATTCAAAAATTTTGGAAAGCAATAAAAAGAACTGTAGAAAATCTTGTGTCAAAAGATGTTGCACTAGACCCGGTTTTTCTAATTTTAGGTTTGTATCCAAAAAATACCTTGTTTACCAAATGTGAGGTACTATTGATTGATATGTGTCTACTTCAAGCTAAAAGACTGATAGCACTATTCTGGAAGAGAACAACAGGACCAGGTATCAAACAATGGATCAGGCAGATGCTGAAGACTTTACCTCTGGAACGCATAACATATCTCCAAAAAGGGAAAAGCGAATTATTTGAAAACATTTGGAGACCCTTCAGGAATTTTGTTGAAGGAGAGGACTTGTCACCAGCTAAAGACGAGATTAATGTCAAACCATAATGTTAAACAAGGGAGCCTCAGCAGTGGACTATTATCTCCTGTACACTTAAAGGAATGTATGCAGATATGTATCTAAGAGGGCGTTTGCTGGTCTTGTTTATTGTATTGGTTATATGGTAGGTATATCTGTAAAAAACACAATAAAAATATTGTTGGAAAAAAAAAAAAGCAGTTTCATGTGGCTCACTATGAATGAATTTAATCCATTTTCTAGTTGGGGTATTGTGGTACAGACACACAGATTATGTTTTTGTTTTTCGGAGCTAAAACAATATAAAAATAAAATAAATAATGTAGTGATAAATGGAAACAACATACAACTTGATCCAAAAATCTTTCTAAGTTCTCATAACAGATCCAGGAGGAAGATCTTAGCACCATCAATTACGCATGTGTACACATTGCTCAATCCCCACAATTGACCTTTTGCTCTCTGCTATGCTACAGCTTACTGCGGTTTTAACCGAGACGGACACCAAATAACTGGGTTGAGTAGTTTGGGCTATTAATGGTTTTTACGTTGACCTTTCAGTACCACCATTCACCAAGATTGGTGCTTCAAGGTAATGTCAACTTATGAAACAATCTTTAAAGCTCAACCTTATGCAGCAAGACTGCACTCCAAATTTACTGGCAAATACCTCTTACTACACTAGTCACAATGCTCCCACCACTGACCTCTTCATCCATAAGGACCAAGTGACAGGCGTCCTTTCTCCCTCCTCTGAGCCCTATGGCCCAAGCTAACATCCTCTCAACAACTTTGGCCCTTGTGAGTGGTGTCACACTGAGAATAACCGTTTGCTCCAAGGCCCTGCTATCACGCTAACAATAGATGCTCGCCCTTTGGCAGTAGCTATAATGCTAACGAGGTATCTGTCTGTCAGCATTAACTCTGCTGGCCTGCTGGGATGACAGGCTGGTCCGTCATCAGAGGGAATCAGGCAGCAGAGGGGTTGACAGATGCTGTCAGCCTCAGGAAGTGTTTGTAGTTATTTGTGTTTAGGGTCAAAAACATCCCAATGATGGAGTCCAGATGTAAAACATGGAGGGAACTGATGAAGTGATTCCTTGCTTATGTCAAAACGACACTTTTTGTCAAAACGACTGTGTGAAATCAATAAGCTCTACTTGTGTTTGGTTTCCCCATTCTAGTTTCTGGCAACCACATCTTTCTTTTGAGTATTGTAGTGAAAAGGTAGGTGCAGTTTTATCAACAAAAAAACATGAATGAAAAAAACAAAAACTAACAGAAGGCGAAGCAAAAAGCGTTTTCAAAAAGTTTTGGTTTAAAATACTTTATGCCATTCCTGCAGTTCAAAATCGGGTTTATGAAACACCAAAGAGAGAGTTGGAAAGAATGTTCTCTGGCAGGTTGGAGCATAGAGTAACACAGGAATCACTGATGAAGTGATTCCTTGCTTATGTCAAAACAACACTTTTTGTCAAAACGACTGTGTGAAATCAATAAGCTCTACTTGTGTTTGGTTTCCCCATTCTAGTTTCTGGCAACCACATCTTTCTTTTGAGTATTGTAGTGAAAAGGTAGGTGCAGTTTTATCAACAAAAAAACATGAATGAAAAAAACAAAAACTAACAGAAGGCGAAGCAAAAAGCGTTTTCAAAAAGTTTTGGTTTAAAATACTTTATGCCATTCCTGCAGTTCAAAATCGGGTTTATGAAACACCAAAGAGAGAGTTGGAAAGAATGTTCTCTGGCAGGTTGGAGCATAGAGTAACACAGGAATGCCCCTCTCTTATCTATTGTGGCTCAGTTCTGGTCAGCTGGCTGCAGAGTAAGCTTGGACGAAAAATTCTAGCCTTTTCTTGTTTCTTACTAAAATGCTAAACAAAACTAATTGAATTAACTCTCTGAAAAAGAAAAGAGACATAGACCTTTTTGAATTCTACCTATAACAATAAACATGTATTTCTTTTAGTATTTCAGACCCATCTCTCCTCACTGCTTATATGTTAGGACTGGACAATGAATTAGTAATAATGTATATCACGATAGACACGTGATCAAAATCAGCAGATAATATGTCTGACAGAATATTAAATATATACAATTTTCTCTGAACTCCAAACCAGAACTGCACAGCATTCTTCTGGATGTAAGCAGAGGAAAGACTTTAGCAGCTCAAGCAAAGTGGGTGGCATCAACTAACTCATTCTCTTTAGTAACCCAACAACTGACTCACACTTTGGTTGCCTAGTAACTCACTCACTCTTTGGTTGCCCAGCAACTTGTTTAGTAACCAGCACAGCAGCAGTTTAAGGATTTGCCACCATGCCTCATAAATGCTTAAAAATAAACAAACAATGGCTTTTAGTGAAAACTGTAGCTAATACAGGAAACGTCAAGCCACCGGTTTTCAGTGTTTCAGACATACAAAACAAAAAATGAATCAATAAATATCAATATGGACTGATCTGAAACCCCTTATTTCAACTATATCATCCGGCCCTAACTGATGTCCTCTAATATCAACAAACTCTCAACAAGGGCACTTATCATTGCACCCTGACAACCAAGCTGACCTCGCTTCACACCAAATGAAGCTCCTTCAATCAGACATCCTGCTTACCATCACCTGAGGCTTTTAGAAAAAGCTTTATTTGAAGACAGCCCAAAGACGACAATGAGGATGAGCGCTGTGGGGCGCACAGCTGCGACCATGTCTACTTGCAGAATTGTTCATTGTTCTGACAGATCCATCCATTCATCGATTTGACTAGTATGCAACAAGTAAGTTGAATATTTAAAAAAAAATTCTATTAACTCTAGGTTTTCATCATCTTTATCATCCTCCAGAGCTTCCATTCATGCTGACCTACAGCTTGAGTGTTTTACGTTCATCTGCCAAACAGACAGGACGGCCCCGGGAAAACCAAACCAACGACCAGGTCAATGTTTCAGCATGTCGTTCCACATTTCCATCACTCAGCCGACACGTGTTTCATTGTTGCTTGTCTGAAATGACAACCAGTCAAATCAGAAACAGAATGAGCTCCAATTCAGTGTGCAAACACTTCATACTGACATTTGTATTCACTGTTTGTCTTATGTGAAGTGATGCTCAGTGAGAGCGACTGAGCTCAAAGTCTGGGGAAATTAGAAAAACCCTACACTGGAAAAGGAAAATAGACAGCATCACAAATAAATGGAAATTTCTTTGAGCTAAAGCGTTTTTATTTTTTACTCATGATTAAATTAAATTCAGAGAAAATTTCAAGCAATTATGTCAGACTTGGTATCTGCCAATAAATAAAGGAATCTTCCAAAGTTATTCAAAATTTAAATGCTTAGTATTTTTATTTCCTCAATCCAATAACAACAAAACAATGAATACTGAATTTGTAAATTGACTTAAACTAGTTCCTGTACAGTAGGTCATGAATTTAAGTGTCCAAAATTACTTATAAAAATGGCTGCACATTACAACTCTATTCAACAGTTGACACACTACCTACGTTGCCTTAATACAATCTATGAGCCATTATTAATGTAGAAAGTAGAACAAAGATCAAACCCCATGGCAAGCCTCTAATCCCATAAATAATAATAATCCACTGGATAACAAAAAGCAATGTAGAACACAAACACATAATTAGGAGCTAAACTTAATACTTTAACACAATTCACTGAAGTGTGAGCATTGTGAACAAGCAAGGACTCCAAAATACATATTTTGGTAGACAAGGAAGGAGAATTAATCAAAATTGGAGAATGGGAAGAAAAACAACAGCTTAAGAACTGCTGAGGACAATGAGCTGAGTGAAAACAGGTGAGTTAATTAGAAACAGCAGATATGTCAAACATTGTGGAGGTTTTTTTTTGATCTGCAGAGGGCTTATGCTGTGTGTGACAGCTGTCCCGACTGTCACACACAGACAGTATTGGTAATGGTTTTCTGTTTTCCCTTAATATTACTTTATATATTGATTAGTGAGTAGTTTAGATTTTTATCTTTAAATTTGTTTTCATTAGTCTGACTCTTTAGTTAACTATTTGTTGTACACCCATTTAGTTAACTTTATGTGTCAGTTCTTTGTATATTTTGTTAAATATAACAAATTAATTTCTTTCTTTTGAGTTACCAGTTTCCTCTGGACCTGTTGCTGAAAATCATACAGATGAGCTCCAGCTGATTGGTGTCCATATATGGGTGTCAAACTTCGTCAGCAGGCCATTCCATTTGTTCACCAGGGGAGGGGGAAAGTTGGTCTTTAGTTTAATTTTACTATTTATTTAATTTTTCTTCTTTTGGAAAGTTAGTTAAATTTTGATATTTATTTCATTTACAGATTTAGTAATATTCTGACCAGTATTTGTTAGGTTTTTGTGTGTTTAATTACCCCCTAGTGTGTGTTAATGGTCTGATCAGCCACTATTTAAGTTCCCCTCATGTCTTGTTTGTTAGGTCAGTTTGTGCTTGAGTTTGTTCTGTTACCACCTGAGTTGTACTTTGTTATGTTGACCTCAGTTTGGACCCAATTTATCATTTTTGGATTTTTTTTGTTAATAAATTAAGATTATATTTTGAATTTTCTTCAACGTCTCTCTGGCTGGTTTATGCAAAGCCTTCACACTGTGTTTCAGTTACCTGGGAAGTGGGAACTCAGATTGGGGTTTGACATTAGATTCAATAAAATAGCGTTCTAGTTAAGAAGTCAGAATTTCAACATGTCAACATCCATGAACATTGTTTGCGATAGCTCTTAAAAACATTGTTTTAAGCTTCACTTTCCACTTTTAATTTGTTCAGTTTAGCGTTACCAATCACATACCATTGATTTTTTTAACGCACTTTTATGTGTGTGTCTTGTAAAAGAAATGTTTCCATCACAACTTACTATTGCTTAAGAGAGGAGCGGTCATATTGAAACGTAAAGTCTGCCTTACTACTTCTAACAGGGAGTAGTTGGAGTTGCTCCCAATGAACTAAGGGAAACCACATCTGAACACATAACTAATGAATTTACTACATATACATTTTATGTAGTGTAAAATTGACTTTTTAGCTTTACATCGTGTTATGTTATTTCCCCATAAAAAAATATAAAGTGTTTCCTAGATTCTTTCATGCATGTTTGAGAAGTCCTTTAATTTCCCGTGGCAACCATTTCGCTGTTGGACCGAGAATATGGGGGAATATTTCTGCCGTAATTTGAGAGCACACATTTTCTGTTTAAAGCAGGATTTCATGCCATTCTTCTCAAAACTTGTAACGCTTGTACTAAAAACTACTGTTCTCTTTCCAATATTCCATCCATCCATCCATTTTCTAGCACCCTTGTCCCTAGTGAGATCGGGAGGGGTGCTGGTACCTATCTCCAGCTAACGTTCCGGGCGAGAGGCGGGGTCACCCTGGACAGGTTGAGTTAGATCCTGTTTGAGGATCGAAAGGAGAGTGACTAGTCGGGAAACCTCTGGGTCTAACAGAATGTAGCTGTGGAAGTGCTCATTGATGGGCCAAAAGAGGACAATAACGAGGCGTCAGCCGCATATGCTTACACAGCATGATTTTCCATGTCAATTTCTGACACTGCATGATATTTGCTGAAGGTTATTTTTTGCCACCGGGGAGATAAATAGACAACTGTTGTATGACAAAATAGGGATGTCTGCAGTTTCTTCCTTATGTTACCTCAGCAGCCCCATTGGCAGGAGGTAATGGGTAAACTTGATTGCTCGATTTTAAACTCTCAAAGATTACATTATGTTAATATATAAGAACAGACCCAAAGGCAGATGTTTTTCACACAATACTGAAGCTATAAGGTTTCTAAAATTTCCCTTTTCCCATTTTATCAAACAATGACGTTCCTGCCATGTTAAGATGTTGAATCCCATTAGAGAGTGATTGGGTTATTCAAAATTGCATGTTAAAGCCCTGTCTGGTTATTATGTCACTGGATTGCTAGCTGGACTCCCACTGAACTTCGCTGCGCCATTCACTCGTCTCAACCTCAAGTCCTAATTAATGGGTTTAGCAGCAATGTTCAATAATAGATTAACTTGCTGCCTCAGGGTGATAAGTCCTTCATACAAACAAAAAGAAAACAATGTTGCACACACACCCACACAATGACTTATACACAAACACACAGCTAGTCTGAAATAATTTAGGCAAAGGCGGCCCCGCAGGCATTGGCGCAATAATCTCCTGCTGAGTATGCTGCTCGGACACACGAGACTGTCGAGCTCTGCCAGCAGTTGCCAGTTTAACTCTTAATTGTCCTCTATGACTCTGAACCTCATGTCTCACTTATCCTAATAGATGAAACCAGGATGAACCTCTTAGGTGGCAGTTTGACAAGTTAAATTAGTTGAGGATTAAATGGGAGTGACTCAAGTGCAAGCACTGTTAACTTCTCCTTCTGCTGTACTTATTAATTCAGAAATTAACACATACTCAGTGATCGGTGTTCAGTGTTGGCGCATTAACAGCAAAAACAGTGTCAGAGATGTTCTGAGATGTTCAGACATCAAAAGCCAGAGTCTGTCTATATGGGCCATAATGAACAGATTATTACTTACTACCATGTTTTCCTGACATTTTTTTTTTAAATTTGCTTAAGCATTTTTGAAGTTCAAGGAATAAAAAAGAAATTCAGGGTGAAATTTTAAAACATGAAAAACTATGAAGTCATTAATTTTGGATTATTCAATAGGAGAAAAATAGACATAGTAGAGATATACTAGATTATATGATGAAGACATCTTTTGTATGTATGTATGTAATTTTTATTAAATATTTTTTAACATATTTGATAAAAATTATCATTATGTTGTAACTGTATAATATAAGATAAAATGTGAAAATCTCTCATACCATACTGTCACAACTTAGTGATAACTCCAACAAATATGTAAAAATAAAATAAGAATTTTTTTTGTAATACACCAGCTTTAAACATATGCTTCAGTGCTTTGTCTGCTTATCAACAGGAGTTCTTTGACATGACATGTTAATAGCAGTAGATAGTTTGGGAGTAACTTCATTGAACTCAACTACAGGTGAAAACAGTCTTTTGAAAGCAGAGGGGAGTTTGACATCTCAGTCTATAAGGTATTGAGATCTATACTTTAAAGAAAAAAATATCTCTTCATCCGAAGCCTAGCTTGACACAACACAAGAATGGTCAACTGACCGGACAAGATGCCTGAATTTACACCATTAACATATACAGTGTCCTAAAAATCCTCCTGCATGCATATGTTTTGATAAGGTTATTTAGATCTAACCTTAAGTTTCTAAAAACACAAATGAGATTTCCACAATGGCAGTTTTAAGATTTAAAGTAAATCATATACTATTTTACTTTTTTAATATTTAAAACCTTAGAGTTTCACTCTGAAAGAATTATGGGATAAAACTACTACCTTACTTTTTTAAAAAGATACCATCAAAAAGAATGACTTGCCAAGTTAAACTTGACATTTAAAGAAGTTCCCTTCTTTAACCTTTTTGGTGAGTCTGAAAAGCTCTTATCTTATTTGTTGCTTGTAAACCTTCAGGTTATTTCTCTCAGTTGGGAGCCTTTCTATGTATGTGTGAGAAAAAAATCTTTTTAGCCGAAGCCTGATTAATGTTTTTGAACCACACAGCCTACAGCCGTACAGAATTTATCCTCTGTTTTTCACTGTTGCTGTTATTTTTGTCTCATAATGAACTTGAATTAGCCAGTGAGTCTGGAATCTGATATTGTTTGTTTGTCTGACAAGAAGTAAGACTTAAGATTATTAATTAAAGATAATCCCTTTATTTTTTGCCGCCAGGACTTGTGTCTCAACACTGCCTTTTTCAGAACTGGGCTATTGAAGATAAACATCTTCCCAACAACTACATCTTGTCCTTTTTTAAAATACTGCACTTTATCCTTTTTTCCCATCTTAGCCATCCAATTGAGCATGTAACTACGAGCAAATCCTGAAGGGCGAAATGTCACAGGCAGCCCGAATCAGAAGTGTCTTTTTTTTAACTGGGCTTCCTGCCTCAATGTATCCCACACAATGATTTCTTTATCTTTTATTTTCTGCACCAATAAGCAACAAATAAGACAAACTGAGGGCAGTGGGGCAGTCATGTTCTTTCCTCTTGTCTCAATCTGTAGGCTGCTGATAAGCAGGCAGAGGCAGAGGAGTAACATCGTTTAATTTACCCTCCGTCTGCATTCCTCCCTCCTTTTCCCTTCTGCTCTCCAACCTCAGGGAGAATGGTGAGAAAAAATGTGTCTCTGATGATCACTTGTTAGTTTATATTTAATTTGCAAAGTTTGGCAGGATTCAGAAGAGGAAAACTAATGGCATTCTAACAAGGATATATAAGATTTCAGTGGACAATATATACAAATTTAAATACTATTTTAAATTAACATATACATTTGTATTCACTGTGAGTTTGAAGCCAATCTAGCTTCTAAATATAACATATTGCATAAGTTTAGGATTGTACAATTGGTATGGAAAACATTGTGACGTTGCATTGTAAATTGATCAAATTCCATTTGTATTGATTGTTCATGCAAGAAAACTGAAGAGACTCATTTGCTTGGGAGATTTTTCTGCATTAATGAACCTAAAATTCATAACAATCAAATTAATTAGCTATATTTCCCCTGTTACAACATTAGTTTTGTCAGTTTGCTGCTTTGGAGCAAAACAGTGTGTGTTAACACAATACAAAGGTGGAAATACATCAACAATGTCCTTAGAGAAGCAACTGTTGCAGCCTATAGTTCTGGGAAGGGCTATAAAGGTGTTTCTATACAATCTAAACTCCATTCTTCAGTAACAAGTTATTCACAGACAGGAAACATTTAATTCTAATCTTCCCAGGAGTGGATGTACTAGAAAATTCACCTCAAGGTCAAAGTGTGTAGTGCTAAGACAAAATGTGTAAAGAGCTCCTTCTTTAGCAAGTAAATGGCAATTTTCATGAAAGGACAATCAGAAAAAGGGCTGAACAATCAGACTTGATTGGCAGGACTCAATGAGAAAGCCTTCTCTTTATAAAGGAACATGGCAGTTAGATTGAGGTTTGCATATTTTCATTTGCATGAACTTGTGACTTGTGAAACACTGTCCTTTGAAATGTTAAAACAATCTTAAGAATTGTTAGGTCAAAATGCACTGCACCATGTTTTGAGAAAACTAAACATGTCAGCTCTATCACAGAGTAGCACAGTAAGTGAAAAGTCACTTGTCACTCATTAAATGCTGTTAATCAAACTGAATGAAGTAAATCAAGAGGTGCTCTAGTAAAGTGTTGGTTTATAGATTTGTGTGGATCTAGAGCCTTTACATTTATTCATTATTTTTGACTAAAGCAGACTTTATTGTTGAATTATGCAGACAAAAGGTTATGCTGCTGTTTGAAAATATTTTTGAAATAATTAAACGAGCAGGATTATGTGATTTCCACTTTACAGCAAAACTAAAGTTCGGTTCAGTTATAAAAATGCTGCATATATTAAATACGACAAAATAAATTTGACATTAAAATGTGACGCCTTAAAATTAGGCCTACATCTCTTTAAGACCGCAGTTCCTATGAGTTAAAAGAAATCTGACCCTTGAAACAATGTTTTTACCAGCATTGCACTGAGAAGCAGTTCATAATAAGCTGATGCACAGTTTACCAGATGTTTGCTAGTTGCTGCTGGCTAGTCTGAAGGAGTTGAGTTGGGAAGTCGTAAGGGGCGGGGGAGGGGGGCTCAGAAGCTTGGAAACAGCAACTCTGAGGAGGAGCTTCAACTCGAAGGCGGAGCTAGGCTCTCCCAGGCGTTTTGCACAGCTGAATGGTTGCCACTGGAAATTTAAGAATTTTCAAACATGCATTAAAGAATCACAGCAACATTCCAAGTATGTTTATGAGGGAATAACATTTGAGCTTTTTTTTTAGCTCAAAAAAGTAAATTTTACATAATACAGCCTCTTTAAAAATGCTCTAAACTGTTTTACCTCACAATATTGTTACATTTTAATTAAGAAATTGTGTGGACATTCTTTATATCCACTGAAGTCCTGACTGCTTCTGGTAATGACAGACATGGAACCTGAAGTAATCTTAATCATTGACTATACACATTTATCCTGTATATTTTTTTGTTTTTTAAAAAAAGATGAGTATAGATTATTTCACACACTGTCTTAAACTGCCACTAAAATTAACACTTACGCAAGATCAGTAAGCTTCTTTTAAATAAACATGTCCTTTATAAAGAGGCATGTACTCTGTACGCCAGCATAAATCCAACTGACGTTCCTTGTTTGCATGTGTGAAACTCAGTGTGACATTATTCCAGGTGAACGTATCAGAACAACTCAACTTCCTGAGAAATTACTTTAGTAAAAGCGATAAAGAACTCAGTACTCAAAGGACATGCCATTTATTTTCCTCTCAGCTGGCTGATGAATTTCCAACCACTCAGCTAAAATCAATCAAACCAAAACTGAAAAATAAGGCAGCTCCTTATTTTTTTTTACAAAATGTTTCATGGTGGGTTTCTAATTTGCAGCAGAAAAGAGGTTTATGCAGCATCAAAAAAGTGAGTCTGTGCACAAGGTCACACTTGGGTTAAAGCTCTTTTGAAAACTGGGTGACAGGCTCTGCTAACGTGTCACTTTCCCTCTCCATCTCTGCCTGCCTTTGCTGATTCCATTCATTTCCCTCCTATTCAGTCCACCTCCATTCAGTTCTGCCTGATTTACAAGCATGAATGCCATGTTGTTACTCTGCCAAAGAGGTTGACTTCATTTAGCTGCTTTGCCAGTATGCTGTTTATTAGTGCAGCAACAGATTCATTAAGGCTTAAGTTTTTCTCTGCCTGCTTTTTTATGCTGTTCTACCTTCAGTGCAAACCTCATGGTCTTCATCCTATTCAGTTAACAACAGTACTAAACAAAAAATTCAAGTTAGCTATACTTTCTACAAGCCTAATATTTTTATGAGGAAAACACTGTTTATCATGATTTATCTGTTGTAATTCTCCATAATCTGAGCTAGAGGGAGCAGGCGTGAAGCTTCAGGTATTTGTATTGCACAAATTGTTGCAATCTACCCAAATAGAAAAACACAAACAGGTGAGCGCATTAACCAAATATTTTCTGTTTTGGTTTATTAAATGGTCAAAATATGACACCCATTTGTCACTTTAACAGATTACACACTTGACCACTTGGTGCTGCAGACAGTTTCAATTTTCTGCAGAGAGAACATTTTGAAGGTCACTATCAATATCAGGAAAATTTCCATCACAGTGTCATCTCTGACCTGGACACTATCTGAGGGCTAATGGAGGCGGTTTGAAGAATTAAGGACAAGAGGCTTTGGAGCACGTCTAGCACAGCTGAACCACTGCTGTGAGATTATTCTCCCACTGAGGGAAGTGTTTGCGCAAAAGGTAATGTTGCTGACTTCATTAACTTCAGTTGGCAAAATGTTGCCTCTTATCAAAGCTTCATCACTGCAAAAGAAGAAAAAATATAAATATATTCAGCTTGGTGAATGAATGCAGACTATAAATATTTTACCACTAAATTGCTTGTGTAGAGACACAAGCAATTTTTCACTGTTGTGGATGGATTGAATGCATCCTTTCACTGGGCAAACCACAACAAGTTTAAATCTGTCAAGTCTCCAAGCAACTGAGTCCCAGAGATGTCGATTGTCTTTCTCCTCTTCACAATTTAAATTAAAAGTGACATATTAGGCTTCTTTGAACAGGCTAGTATAGGTCTATGGGTTATACAAAACATGTTTATTACATTTTAACCTCTATTTTATGCTCCTTTCAGAATGAGCTGTTTTTATTGCCTCTTGTTACTTTAAATCCAAATAAGCTGTTGCTGGCCACGCCCCCCAACTCAACGTTCACACTTTTCTGCTGCAAATACATGCACAATTGTACAATTGTACATCTTTGAAAAGCAGAATTGGAGCCTCCTGCACAACCAACAAGGATGCAGCAAATGGTTTCAGGATGGTAAGTCAAAAACTAGACACTTGTCTTTTCCAGCAGCCATAAGAGCGGTAAAACAAGTTGACCTAACATGCATGAGCTAAGCTTGGGCTGCTAGGTGACTAGCTGGGTTTTGCTGGGTTTCCTACTTAACGGGCCGAGCTCAGCTGGGATTGTTAGGTGAGGAGAAGTGCCTGCTGATTTATGGCATTACATTCTGGAGGTTTTTAAAACAGCTCATTTTAAAGACACCAAAAAACATTAGTATTTTTTTTTTTTAAGTGGTTGGCCTGTTTTTAGAAGCAGTAGAGACTCAAAAGGAAATACAAAGCTGTGCAAAATTATTTGCAGAATACAAAACAAGTTTCTTTCAAAGCTGGATACTTTCCTACTTTCTTTATTGGTGGCCATTGTGTTATGCATTAGAGACTACATTAGTGATTACTATCATGATGGCCTCATTCTTAGGTGACTTATCAGCATACCCTAATACTTTTCTTAAATTAAATGCAAAATCTAAGGTATTAGTTAAGTGTTACCTGGCAATGCTTATTAAACAAGACCTGTTCAATTAAGTCTTTATATTGCTCACCGGAAAAACATTCTTAAATCTTTAATTTGTTAAGTTGAAAATAATCAGACATTAAACGAAGCATGGTGGAGTGTAATTAGCTCATTTCTTTATGAGTCTAACAGAACATTTTAACTGCTGATTGTAATGAGCTGTTAACGGAAATACAGAAGGAATAAAAGATTATTTGATGTCTTAGTCTAGTGGAGATAAAAATCAGGAGGGTTTCATGATTTTCTATGGACCCCTCCTATAGCCTACAAGCACCTCTCAAAAGACTGCTTGTTAAAAGCCTCATCCAGCTCCAAACAAAGCAACATTAGATAGGATGGGTTTAACAGATTTTGCTCCAGTCTGTCACTTGTTTTTTCATCTGTATCCACTGCTTTCCTCTAACATGAAAATTGGGAAAATCAAAGTAATCTTGTATATTTTTTCTCAAAGTATGTGGCTATTACGACAATTATCTTGAGTAAATTTACAGAGAAAACGATAGAGGAGACGGTTCCATACAACTTTCCTGTCCTGATATTTATACAGAACTATAGATTCATTTTGTTTAATCTAAGTCAACTCAAGTCACAAACTCTCAGCTCCTAAACAATCTTGTCACAAAGGGCCAGGCACTCAAAAGGGATGAAGGCATAAACAAGGAAGGAGTGTGTGTACACTGTTTTCCTATCTGTGCAGATAAGAAAACAGAAAAACAATGTAAAGAAGCCCTCTGAGAGGTCAGTCCTCCAATAAAAGCAGCTCGACAGATGCGACACAAGGCAGAAACTCATCACAGGTTAGTCAACAACTGAAAGTTCATGTGCCTGAGAGAAACAGTTGACGCAGCATTATTTCTGTGTCTGTCTTTTTGATGGACATGCTTGACAGAAAAGGCCTGAAGAGGAGTAGAAAATGAGGTGCTTTTGTCACTTTTCCTGATTGGTTTATTGTATAAAATTGATATACAAATAGTGCATTTTATAAATGTTTCCACTGTGCCAGCATGGATCAGGGGTTTTCCTAATGACCTGAGAAAAACTCTGGAGGAAATACAAGGAAAAACGGTCAGTATTCCACAAAAGTTGAACAAACACATTTTTGCAATTGATGTGCTTCCATTAAGAAACGCAGTTAAAATCACATCTGAACAAGTTTGTTTACATGACGTCATTAAAAAAAGTATGTAATAAATCATCCTCCAACTAGGTCCTGTCATCTTCTTCATCTTTTCCACCAGTAGTAGCATCCAGAGTTGATCACGACTCGTGTGATGCAAAAAATGTGCTTCCATTGCGGTTTTACAAAATACTTTAATTTCTATACTGCTAAAAAACACCTCATCCTAGTGTTTTTTTTTATATTTTTTTTTTCGAAATTGCCACATTTCCATTACATGATTTCTTTTCGTGATTCCAATATGCGCAATTACATGGTTAATGGAAATGCAGATAGTTAAGCGTTCTCACGTCACCCATATGTGACTTTGCTTCTAGCCAAGAGAACGGGATTCCTTCCACTTCAGCTCACAATCTCAGTGACAAACAGTCACCAATGCACCAAAACATACCCAAACAGAAACTTATTCCAGCAGCTCATGAAGAGCTTGCAATGGTAAACTGTTAATTTTCAAGTATGGTGCCACAAGGCAAAAGTTACAACCGTGTAGGTCAGAGACCAGAACACGGATCTTCTCAGACTGTTTTTAGAAAACTCTGCAGAGATCCTACCCCCACAAGACCTTGATGTGGTCAGTGCTCTGATCGGCTAGAAAGGATTAGCATAAATCAAAAGCAGCAGCATAAGCTGATATCAAACAAATCAGCAAGAATTACAAATGTGTAGTAAAAGGATTAATTCTTCAGAGATTCTGCATAATTTAAAAGACTTCATTATAAAATTCTAATATTTCATGTTTAGGATGATCTGTGAGTCATCCTAAACAATCCCCCCAAAGAAAAAAAAACCAAAAAACCTGACAAGCTCTTTTGGTATTACACAGATCACATTGTACTGTAAATATCTCTCAAATGTTTGCCTTGGTTTGCCTGTTACAGAAACGGCAGGTGTGTGCCTTTGTGTTGTTGTTGAGTGTTGTAACTGATGCAGGTTTGTCCATAAAGCTTTTATCAGTCGTGTTCTTTGCATGAGCGTAAATCTCTTGTGGTCATCAGCCACTCCCCACCATCTTCCTGCAGAGATACACACCACTGTCTGCACTGAATATCCCATCAGTTCCCAAAACAAATTGGTGCATTAAATTCTTCTGCTGTGTTGCCTCTTGGTTGGAATCTTTTAACCTCAGTTCTTTGTGTGAGGTCAGAACATTTTGCTGGCATATTCAGCTTCTTTTGTGGAATGCAAGATCATTTATTGATTCATCTTTGTCCCCATCTTTCCTTCCTGTCTCATTTTGCAGCATGTTTCTTCATTAAATACACAATTGGCTTCCAGTCTGTTTGCAGCTTCTCTAACCACTCATTTGGTAATTGAATGTAACTGAATAAATTAATGCATCATAGTGTAAAAATCTGTAGATGGATAAACTCATTAAAATTACAACTGTTGGTTGTGCCACTCAACCAGCAGCTGAATCAGTGGTACATTTAGTGTACCAATGTGTCTCCCAAACAGCTGGTACTTGGCTACACAAAAGAGAGAAATCCCTCTGAAGTATTTTTTTGTTTACTGTTCTGATCAGAAGTTCCTATCCATATTTTTGTGGATCTTCACTTTTCCACGCTGAATAAAATATGCTACTATGCTAAATATGCTAATATATATGCTAATATGCAAAACATGCTACTTTGAATATACACATAAGCCCTTGATAATATTGGGGTAAGTATTCTTTTTGCAAGTTGCACTTTGACCATATGCATTTGAAGATCAACAATCTAACACAGTTGGATATTTGGCCACTCATTTTGGCACAATTGTTAGAGTTGATTTCAGAGCTTCATATGGGAAGAATTAAGTGCTGGCACTCCTTTTTAATGTCATGCAATGTGAGACCGAAACATGGAAGATAGTTTTCTATAGATCTGTCTATTGAGCTATAGATCAGTTATACAGAAATGACAAAGATCAAATCCAATTTGAAATACAATCCACATGAGCCAAATTCAGAACCTTTGAGCCTCAGGACATTAGAGCACGAAGCAAATGTTGCATTCATGTAGATGATAAGTGGTAGGACATTTCCCACAGTCACTGTATGCGACAGACTTCTCAGGAGATTTGTGTTGGTGCAAAAAATATGTACTGTATCTGTTACAGTGAAAACACCAAAAATGCAGAAAAGACTGACCGCATCAACACTTCCTTTGAAGGCAGCTGAGCGGAAAGGACAACTCCTTTCATAGAGCTACTGGAAAAAATAAGAACCAGTTTGTCTGCAAGCATTTTGTTGTGGCTTAATATTGGTCCATATATAAGGCGCGCCGCGCCTTATAGTGCGGAAAATACGGTATTTATATATTATTTATTTTTTGATATATGAGCAGTAATAGAACACAAAATATAAATGTCACCCAAAACTCAATTTAATTACATGAATTGAGCATCACTCTGATTATTTAGAGTGAATTATAGTGAGTTATAGTTATAGAATTATAGTGAGTGAATTATTTAGTGTCACTGCATGTCACTAAATAATTTGTTCCTTTGAACTAAAACTTTGCAACAAATAGCAAAGAAAAATTAAAGCTGCAAGCAGCCTCGGGCGGCCCTCGCAGCAAGCGCCGCTCCGGCCTATTGGCCACCGCGGGGGTTTCAGCCACAGCAGATGCTCTCGCACAGTTTCCAGAGCCGCAGCCCGTCAGCCACCGCAGTAGCTGTCGCGCATTTTCCCCGCCCGTCCACCGGGCGATACGCGTGAATGCGTTCGGCAGCGCTCCCCGACGACTGTCAAAAAATCTGGTGCAGATCGGTCGATGCATCGAGGAGATATAGCCGATGTATCAACTTAGGGGGCGCAGTGGATTCAAATTACATCTCAAACCCGTTGGGCTCTTTAGAGGTGAACAAAGGTCATACATATCCAGTTTGGCAACAATCGGATGATCCATGTGTGAATTAGAGCCAAACGTATGAATATGGCGAGGGACTGATATTCGCCATTTGGCCACGCCCACACGGTTCAGCCAGCAGCGAGCATTGACAGAGCTCATCATCCGAATCATCTGCATTAGGTCAAGAGAGCCATAAACGGAGATTTCCAAGGAAAAATACGGCACTTCCTGTTCTGAGGGGGCGGGGCTTAGATGACGTCATAATATGATGACATAGAATTTTCAGGCATCCCACCAGGATCACTCATGCCAAGTTTGATGCAGAAGCTATCGACCGTTCACAGTAAAATATGAGACTTCCTGTTGTCAGGGGGCGTGGCCTAAGTGATGTCATCATTTGACCATTGGATATTATTGGACACCCGATGATGATCAATAACTGAAAGTTTGGTGTCTCTGTGAGTTTTTGTGTTAGAAATACAAATTTTTCATTTTTTCCTGTGTATTACAAAATCGAAGTATTTCATTTGCAGGGCAATGCTGCCCTCTGGTGTCGAATTACTGAAAACGTTTCATTATTTCAGTAATTCGACACCAGAGGGCAGCATTGCCCTACAAATGACGAACAAGGACTGTTTATTCTGTTTAACACAGAAGATCTCTCTCATTCGTTCTGAGGGGGCGGGGCTGCTGCTCTATTCCCGTGTTCTACTGCGTGACTGATTGCCTTGAGCTTAAACTCTGCGACGTAAGCGTGTCTCTTAATAGGAGCCATTTTGGGGTCTTTACACAAAACCCAGCATGCACCGCGCGCTTCTTCTTCTACGGGGGAAAATGAAGTCGGCGGCTGATTACCGTAGTTGCAAGACCTGTTGTGGCTCAATATTGGTCCATATATAAGGCCTTATAGTGCGGAAAATACGGTACTTGTATATTATTTATTTTTTGATATATGAGCAGTAATAGAGCACAAAATATAAATGTCACCCAAAACTCAAACAACCATGGATCGTAAGTATAAAGGGCGAGTTATTTTTTAAATGATACTATAATAATAATACTATATCACTCAGATATTTTTTGGAAGATTTTGAAGAGAACAAGTTTTTTTCTACTTCCTTGACCTTACATGAAAAATGTTTTTTTTTTTATTTGAGGAAATAACTGCTGTACATTGATATATTGACTTTTGACACTTAATGTGGAAAACAGTTGCCATTATCTCCTCCAGAGGACTGAATTTCTAAAAACTGAAACCCTAAAGTTTCAACCTCACATGAGCTTCTGCATGCATTCCATAGGAGCGCAGCAGAAAGAATCAGGTGAAGTGCAGCTCCCTGTGAAAAACTTGGATTGATCCAGACATTCTGATTGATCACTGGACTTACAAATACACCTAGAATCACAAACCCTTTAGCTCCAATATAATTGAGCATTCATCCTGTTGGGCTTAGCCTATTTAAATCCATGTGAGACATTTAAAAATTTGGACGGTTAATGTCAAAAATGAATTGCAGACTTATGAACATGAGCTAATTCTCTAAATTCTGTGCAGTTTAAATTTTTAATTGTGAACATACACTGTAGTGAAACCTGTTTAATTTAATGTTGTTCATCTGCTGCGGCCACCTAGTGGCAAATGTTATAATTTTGTCTATTGCTGGTTCACTGACCCCATCTTGTGGTCACTTTTATTACTACAACTTGTTTACCAGAAAGGAAGAAGGCCTGTTGATCCATGTGCTCTGAAAGAAGCCCTTTTTGTTGTGTTTTCTTTAATCTAAGTGCGAAAAGGGGAAAACAGCATCGTCTGTAAGTACTGTTCTAATTTGCTTGTCATATAAATCATAATTTGTAACCCGTTGACATGTTTATGTGAAGATGGACATTTTTACTTGTGTCAGCCCAATGTGTTAGCCTAGCTGGCATTCATTTTCTGTACCTTTGTGTGTTACAGTTTTACACGATTCTCATTAAACCCTGCTAAAGAACCAAATGGAGTGCTTCTTGGTGGACGGATGGGAAAGTGTTTATCTACCTGTATAGCTGAGTTACTGCTGAAAGTCACAGTGCTTAGCGAGGCCAGGACAGTAAAAAGACGTAGTAAAAAGACATCCCATGCAGAAAAGACAAAGGAAAAAGACAACTTCTGAGCCATGGACAACAAAGATAATGAACAGAAGGCAAGTGATGAGCAATCAAATAAGGACATGGATCAAAATACAGTGTACCACGTCCGTTCCATAGCCTCACGGTCATCTACGTGCTTCTCAGTCAGTTTGGCCGCAGCTAAAGCAAGAGCTAAGGCTGAAGCAGCTAAAGCTCAATTGGAGTTTCATGAAAAAGAGACACATATTCAGATTGAGAAGGTAAAACTTGAAGCATCACTGCGTGCACTCACTCTTCAAAAGGAAGTTACAGCTACTAATGCTGAAGCAAAAGTATTTGAGGCAGTAGCAGCAGACATAGAAGAAGGAAAATGCAGTGAGACATCCGAGCGCAGCCCTGTAGCCATACAAACACTGAAAAGGACAGAAGACTATGTAAAAGAGCAGTCATCTTACTTCAGTCAATACAACTACAACAAGGATGAGGGGACTCACTCACACCCACCTAACACTATGCCCAATGCTGTTAACATGCAACAATATACAGTACCTATGCCTGCTGCTGTAACCACGCAACAATACGCAGCATCAGATGAATTCAAGTCTCTTCCCATTCATCAGCTAGATGTGACAGGAGGGCACGTTGAACAATCCCCCAACTTTAACTCTTACCATGGAGGTGACACAATGCACAACGTTAATGTGAAAACTGCTGTCCCTACCTCTAACGTAAACTCAGGAAATCCCACATTTGACCTGGCAAGGTTTTTAGCACGCAACCAAGTCATAACATCTGGTCTAGTCAAATTTGATGACACTGCAGAACATTATCAAGCATGGCGAGCTTCCTTCATCAGTGCTATAGAACCACTAGGGCTGACACCTAGTGAAGAAGTTGATCTGATGGTGAAATGGCTTGGCAAGGAGTCAAGTGAGCATGCGGCCAGAATAAGAGTAGTTAATGTTAACCGGCCTATGGATGGACTAAAAGCAATATGGGCAAGACTGGACAAAATATATGGCTCACCAGAGGCAATTGAAAATGCTCTTTTCTCAAGACTTGAAGCTTTTCCCAAAATCCAATCCAGAGATAACCACAAACTTCAAGAGCTAGCAGATCTTCTAGAAGAGCTCCAGATTGCAAAGCAAAGTGACAAGTTGTGTGGTTTAGCCTATTTGGACACGGCTAGAGGTGTCGGGCCTATTGTAGAGAAGCTCCCCTACCCTCTACAGGAACGCTGGATGTCACAAGGTTCTAGATTTAAAAGAGATTATAACGTGTCTTTCTCACCATTTTCCTTCTTCAAAGAATTTGTGTGCTCAGAAGCTGAAGTAAGGAATGATCCAAGTTTTAAGACTCTCTCACTCACGTGTGCTCCTCAGAGAAAGGAAAAATGTGCACCAGTCAGACACCCAGTTGCTGTCAATAAAACAAATGTCACACAAGATCAAATAAGCACTCCTGTCAAATCAACAGAGAAAATCCCTGTTAACCCAGAAAAACAATGCCCTATCCATAACAAACCGCACCCATTGAGTAAGTGCAGAGGATTTGTTAAAATGACTCTTGATGAACGCAAAAAACTTCTCAAAGAACACACGATCTGCTATCGCTGCTGTGCTTCTACAAGTCATATGGCCAAAAACTGTCAAGCTCCAATCAAATGTTTTGAATGTGCAAGTGACAAACATGTTAGTGCCATGCATTTCAGTGGAACAAGCGCAGTTCAATCCTCAAGTCAACCCCCACCGTGTGCAGAGGACGGCGGGGAGGAAGAGACGAAACAGGCATAGGACACTGTGGCATAGGACAAAGTGGTAAATCGTGTTCCAAGATTATTCTGGTTAACGTGTATCCCTCAGGTCAACAGCAGAGGAGTATGAGGATGTATGCAGTTCTGGATGACCAGAGCAATCTCTCCCTGGCAAGAAGTGAGTTTTTTGATAAGTTTGACATACACGGCACTGAGGCTCCTTACAGCATTACAACGTGTATGGGCGCAACACAAGCATATGGAAGGAGAGCCCATGGTTATGTGATAGAGTTTCTAGACAAAGAAACATGTCTGCAGCTTCCCACATTGATTGAATGTGACAATCTCCCTAACAACAGGAAAGAAATCCCAACACCGGAAGTGGCCTATCACCACAACCACCTGAACAAAATAGCTTCAGAAATCCCTCCTCTCAACCCCAATGCTGAGATTCTCCTGCTGATAGGAAGAGACCTGTTGAGAGTGCACAAAGTACGGAAACAGATAAACAGACTGAATAAATGAACCATTTGCACAAAAATTGGATCTCGGCTGGGTGGTAGTCGGTGATGTCTGTGTCAATGGAATGCATGGGCCTCCAACAGTGAGCAGCATGAAGACATACATATCTGACAGTGGCAGACCTACATTTTTAGGGTGTGAGAACAAAAATAAAAGTAAGAGACTTGTACACAGAAACATCAGACACACTTTCGGTGTTTTCAAGAACAATTCATGATCACCAGTTAGCTCCCTCTATTGAAGACAAACGCTTCTTGGAAATAATGGAAAAAGGCTTTCTCCAAGATGATTCAAATAGCTGGGTCGCCCCTCTCCCATTCCGGCATCCTCGTCGCAAGTTACCTAATAACAGAGAATATGCAGAGAAACATTTTGCCTCTCTGGAATGCAATCTTCAGAAGAAACCTGAAATGAAAAGGCACTTTTTGGCGTTTATGCAAAGGCTGTTTAATAATCATCACGCTGAGCTTGCTCCACCACTCGAAGAAAAGGAAAGGTGATACTTACCCACTTTTGGAGTTTATCATCCGCAAAAGCCCAGCCAAATACGTGTCGTGTTTGAATCATCAGCACAGTTTGACGGCGTCTCACTGAATGACGTTTTGCTGCAGGGTCCAGACCTAAGTAACAGTCTACTTGGAGTTCTGATGAGATTCAGAATAGGCCCAATCGGAGTTTTAGCAGATATAGAGCAGATGTTCCACTGCTTTGTGGTTCAAGAAGAGTGCAGAGACATGCTCAGGTTTTTGTGGTACCACGACAATCAGCCAGGGAACGAAGTGGTTGAATACCGCATGAGGGTTCACATATTTGGGAACAGTCCATCACCTGCAATCGCCATTTATGGCCTACGGAGGGCAGCAAAGGAAATGGAGCAAGTCTATGGCAGCAAAACAACAGAGTCAGTGGAGAGACATTTTTACATGGACGACGCAGTGCTGTCTTTCACATCAGAAGCCGAGGCCACTGTCAGTAACAGAGTACAGCGCATCAGACAAGTGTCTCAGCCTAATCAGTGGAGATTTGTGCCCACCGAACTCAATCCAACAGATTGTGGCTCGACATCAGTTGCAGCAGAAGAGCTTGTCAACACCCTCTGGTTAACTGGACCAAGATTCCTCACAGACACGATCTCGACGAAGATTGGTTCAGACGAACAATACTTGCTTATCAATCCAGATGATGACAGGTCAGGGTGAACGCCACCAATGTGGTAACAGAGTCATCAACTCACAAACTATTTTCAAGTCGCTTTGAACATTTTTCAAACTGGAAATCTCTCCTGAAAGCGGTTGCCAGACTCATTCACATCGCTCAAAGCTTCTCAAACAAAAACAGCAACAGCTGTCGAGGTTGGTGTTACTGCAACAACATCTCATCTTCAGAAATGGATAAAGCGGAGCGACTGATCATTCACACAGTGCAACAACAGTGCTTCTCACAGGAAATCTCTGCAGTCAGGAAAGACCAAAGTCTATCAAAGAACAGCCCTATTCTCAGACTCAATCCATTCATCGACAATGAGGGGCTCCTAAGAGTTGGAGGACGTTTGCAGCATTCTATGTTACAAAGAAACGAGTCAAATCCGATCATAATACCCAACAAACACCACATTGCAACTCTGCTAGTGCGTCATCATCACGAGAGAGTGAAATACCAGGGAAGGCATCTAACAGAAGGAGCCGTTCGCACCAGTGGACTGTGGTTGGTTGGAGGTAAGCGGCTCATAAGCACCATCATTCACAAGTGTGTGTTGCAGAAAGCTATGTGGACTGTCAGAACAACAGCTTATGTCTGACCTACCTGAAGAAAGGCTCAAAGTGGACCCACCATTCTCATATGTGGGCCTGGATGTCTTTGGCCCGTGGGAGATTGTGACAAAACGTACAAGAGGAGGCCAACTAAACAACAAAAGGTGGGCAGTGTTGTTCACATGCATGTCTACCAGGGTTGAGGTTGTGGAAACAATGACTGCCTCAAGCTTTATCAATGCTCTCCGGAGATTCTTTTCACTCCGCGGACCAGCCAAGCAACTCAGGTCTGACAGAGGGACCAACTTTATTGGCGCCTGTAATGAGCTGAAACTATCACCGCAAGATGCCAATAACATGATCAAAGATTATCTAACAGAACAGAGGTGCACATGGGAATTCAACCCGCCCCATGCGTCCCACATGGAATTTGGGAAAGAATGATTGGGGTTTCTCGCCGCATTCTAGATGCTCTACTCCTAGATGTGAAGCAACCTCAGCTCACCCACGAAGTTTTGGTGACCTTCATGGCAGAGGTCACAGCTATCGTTAATGCCAGACCCCTTGTGTCGATTTCCACAGACCCTGAAGCTCCACTGGTCTTAACTCCAGCTATGCTTCTTACTCAGAAAACAGGAGCTCCTCCTCCAGTTCCAGACAACCTGACAGAGAAGGATGTCTTCAAGAGTCAATGGAAGAAAGTTCAGATACTAGCCAACAACTTTTGGACAAGATGGCAGAAAGAATATCTCTGCACCATTCAAGGTCGTCAAAAGTGGCTCGTAAAGAAAACAAATCTCAAGGAAGGAGATGTTGTCCTCCTGAGGGATTCCACTGCTAAGCGCAACGAGTGGCCCATGGGACTTGTTGTTAAGACATACCCCAGCAAGGACGGGCTTGTGAGAAAAGTGGATGTTAAAGTTGCAAAACATCAGGGTGTAAAGACATTCAGCCGACCAATCTCAGAATTGATTCTTCTATTGACACCTAGTAATGTGGACATTTGATTTAGTGGCATCTCTTAAAGACGCCAGGCGGGGAGTGTAGTGAAACCTGTTTATTTTAATGTTATTCAACATGAAGTTCACCTGCTGAGGCCACCTAGTGGCAAATGTTATAATTTTGTCTATTGCTGGTTCACTGACGCCATCTTGTGGTCACTTTTATTACTACAACTTGTTTACCAGAAAGGAAGAAGGCCTGTTGATCCATGTGCTCTGAAAGAAGCCCTTTTTGTTGTGTTTTCTTTAATCTAAGTGCGAAAAGGGGAAAACAGCATCGTCTGTAAGTACTGTTCTAATTTGCTTGTCATATAAATCATAATTTGTAACCCGTTGACATGTTTATGTGAAGATGGACATTTTTACTTGTGTCAGCCCAATGTGTTAGCCTAGCTGGCATTCATTTTCTGTACCTTTGTGTGTTACAGTTTTACACGATTCTCATTAAACCCTGCTAAAGAACCAAATGGAGTGCTTCTTGGTGGACGGATGGGAAAGTGTTTATCTACCTGTATAGCTGAGTTACTGCTGAAAGTCACAGTGCTTAGCGAGGCCAGGACATACACAGAGGCAGAATAAGATCCAAAGTCACTTTTTACACTCCTTCCGCTTCTTTAAGCTGCAGGAAAAAAATTATTCCCATTTGACAGATTGAACTGTTTCAAAATATCCCTTTTCTGTTTTCCTCTTCTTGGATTTATTGATTTTTGATTGTTCTTTGATTTATTTTCTCTTTCTCAGACATTCCTCCCTTACTGTCTCTGTGTTTCCTCTGCAGTCCACCGTTGTGTGAAATGTAAAACAGACTGGGCTCTGCCTCCTGTGAGACAGACTCTACAGTTGGCCGCATCCTTTCAGTGATTTTTGAGTGGGGAGGGGGCAAAAAACATTTCTCTGCGAGCTGCTGCAGCATGCTCAGATTCTGTTAGCAGGAATTATCCTCAGCCCTGATGGGGTGAAATGGTTGACAGCTGGTGTCACACAGCGCTGGAGCACCGCTCAACCTGAATACAGCAAAATAGATAACACCTGCTTTGCATCAAGCTGGATTTGGTGGTCAACTAAAGCTTAAAATATAAAACCAACACAATGTTCTCCAACTCTCAGTAGAAAGGTATAAAATTCCCCTGAGGGCACATGAACAGCTTCAAAAATAATTAGATCCTCATCAAGTTTTCTTCAGATCCTCATCACTGTTTTTTTCTGAAATAGCCTTTATTTTTCTTTTTTCCTTTCACCAAACTCAGAAGAGAAAGTTCAAATAAAGGAGGATGGGATTTTTAGTCCATGCACACAAACACAAGACTCTGTGGAGCTTCCAGTGGCATCCAGGCATATAAAACAGGTCACAGTTTACTGATAAAGATGCCAACAAAATCCTACACTGCAAAAATATAAAATCTTACCAAATATTGGTCTAATTTCTAGAATAAATATCACAGTACATGTGGAATGAGACAAAACCAACTCACAAGTAACTTTTGTTGTGTAAAGAAGCACTGAGTTTTTCTCAATTTATTTTTTAGTTCTAGAGCAAGGGTCTCAAACTCCAGTCCTTGAGGGCCACTGTTCTGCAAATTTTAAATGTGCCTCTGCTGCACCACACCTGAATAGAATAATTAGGTCATTAGCAAGGCTCATGGACAACTGATCTACACAAGGAGGAGGTAATTAAGCCATTTCATTCCAGCGTTTTGTACCTGTAGCACATCTAAAAACTGCAGGACAGTGGCCCTCGAGGACTGGCGTTTGAGAACCCTGTTCTAGAGTGTGTACATGTGAACATTCTCTTTTAAGGTGCAGATGAAATGTTTGTTACCTTGTGCTTGTGTCTTTTGTGGCAGCCATTTTAGGCTGCTGCTAAAGGAGAGGCCCGCCTCAGACCCAGCTCTTTTATAGGAAGTAAGATGATAAAAGCCGGAGTTTGATTGGTTGAAACATAAAGTAATAAAAAGAACAAAATGACTTCTAAATATTGCATTTGCATACATAAGATGTTTGTCTGATATTTTATCATTGATAAATAATTGTTAATGTTTATGTATGTGAAAGTCAACTTTGTTTTGTGTGACGTGTGTAGGTGGACTTCTGGATGTGGCAGTTAGATGAGAACCAATAAACCAGCTTCGTTTGCTGTACAGTAGTGATGGTGAGATGAAGCTTCATGAAACACCGAGGCATTCCAGCCAATCGTTCGACTCAGGAGCCGATGAACCGTGGTGCTTCATTTGCTCTGCTGTGATATCAAGTGGACAAAAATAGGCAATGTGAAAACAACATGAAGCCTTACAAAGAATAAACAAGTAAATTATGTTTGTGATTCTGATACATAAAATCTGATTATAGTCTTTATCTATATGAAACAATGGCTGGATCAAAAAGAAAACTGGAACCAAATGGAGGAGAGAGTTGTGATTGGCTTGTTACTCTAACCAAGCTATGGATAAAATGACATTATTCATTTATTATTTACAAATAACAACTTTAACTGAGTTCGGGGTTTGGTGGCTTCTCTGTTTTGAGATGATTCCGTCTGCTGCAGAAAATACCCGCGCTCACAGAGCGCAGATGAAGCGCTTTGTCTGCGCTCTGAAGCAAGAAACGCATCAGTAGGTTTATAAATGTTACGATAAAACATTTGGTCACTTTCCCAATATTCCAGGTCAATCTATGCTGTCTCATCTTTGCATCCTAAAATGATTTGGCTGAGCTTGGCCGACCAGGTTAATATCCTTGTTTTTCTGCAGAGCTCAATAATGCCTCAGCACAGCTCACGTTTTTTATATACTGTACATCATTAAAGTTCATTTGGACATGATACCTGTCCTTTTAAAATATTAGAAATTAAGAAATTAGAAAGAAATTAGAACACAGGATTTACTGTGTTGATTTTTTGGCATTTTAGTTAATAGTTTATTATTACTGTGTGAAACTATTTGGGGAGATCAAAATCTTGAAAAAAAACTTCTCAAAGAAAAGTTGGGTCCACAACCTCCAAACACACACACAATAAAATCATAAAACATGAAAATGTGATGGGTGAGTGATGGCAGTGTGTTACTGCCATGTATCTGCAAGCAAACTGATAAACCAGTTCCTCAATCAGCCACATAGTACGGCCCGTTTGCGAGGCTTCAAACTTCACAGCCTGCTTCATCAACACAAGCCTCGATACGCTCTTCATAAAAATCCTCCTGGATTACTGAACACACACTCCGAGGCCTCGACACAGAAGACACATCACTAACTGAACTGATGACTGATGACTTCTCCTTCCACACCACACCTCTCACAATAACAATATAAATGGTAAAATGGTAAATGGACTGAACTTATATAGCGCTTTTCCAGTCATTTTTGACCACTCAAAGCGCTTTACACTAGAGTCACATTCACCCAGTCGCACTCACAAACACGCACACAAACACGCAGATCGGTAGGCAATTTGGGGTTAAGTGCCTTGCCCAGAGGCACATCGACATGTGGCAGGAGGAAGCTGGAATCGAACCTACAACCTTCCGATCGCAAGACGACTACTCTACCAAAGAGCCACAGTCGCCACAATAAGAATATAAGAGCTTGTTTGAAGTAAATAAATCCTTAATATTAATGATAGAGTCCTTGTTCCACTGGCAAATTATTTTACTTATAACAAGCACTAGTGCAAGTTTTAAGAACTAGTACTATTGATCAATATTAAGGAATTAGACTTAAAATAACCTATATTTTACTCAAACATTACTTGAAAGTTAGATTTGTCTTATTTCAATTGTACTAAGATATTTGTACTAGAAACTAGACAAAAATACTTGGAAAGATTTGTGCTTTTGCAGAGTGTACCCATCTCACGGCTGAAGGATTTGTAATTTTCTACTGTTTATAAATGTAACTTAGTGATGAAATAAGCTATTTATTGCTGAATTTTCACAAAAATGTGAGCGTAACAGATGTAAAATTCAATTAAATTGACAAAAATATAGTTCTTGATGTACTTTTTTCAACATAATTATTTCTAATATGAGTTGAAAGTCTCTGAATGGACTCACACTTCAGGTGCGAGAAGGATGGTTTCTAAATTCTTTGTTTGGCCACAGAACAAAAAAACACTTCCACTACTCTCTAAATCTCCTCCAGCGATCAGTCCCCAGAGCCTGAGTCCATTTATCGCTCAGCTCCCTCTAGTCCACATTTACTGCCGTCGGCTGCACTCTTTAAGACTGCCTCTATTTACCCCAATCTTCCCCAAATCCCAAGCCTGCTTAACAAAGTCTGGAGAAAGGTCTGAAGAACTGATCCATGATATGGAAGTGCAAACGACAGCTGAATGCATCGACCTCTAACAGGTCACTCAGTGTGTCTAATGCCACAGCAGATGCAACAAAATATTCCAGTAAAATAAACTTAAAATGAACAGAATCCAAGTGATTCAACATCAAAACTACAGACTGATGTAATAATGATTAATAATCAAAATAATCTTCATTTTAGATCAGGGGTGTCAAAGTCATTTTCATTTTGGGCCATATCAAGATCATGAATATTGCAAAATGTTTTAATAAAATCTGTTTGTAAACTGTCAAAAATATTAATAAATGGCTGTCTCTGAATCAATGAGAACTTCTCAAAATTAAATATGATTGAACATCGTTTCATATTTATGTAATTTGGTAGTATACAGGTAAAAACTCTTTTGATTTAACTGATAAAATAATATATAAGTACACCACTGTTGTGTTTTGACAATCTTGAAAGTTCTATTCATATGTCTCTCCAAAACCCAGAGGCCCACATAGCAAGCTATGGATTGGCCCCAGGCCTTGAGTTTGACATGTGTTTTCTTTAAGGAACCTGTGTGATCTTTTTTGCACAAGGTGTTTTAATTTATGTTGGTATGAAATCTACAAATTGTGTTTAATGTGGATGTCTTTTCATGAGCTTTGGGACATAATTACAAAATAAACAGACCACAATAAACCTTTGCACCAAAATGCAATAAACAACACCAAATACACAATGTTCAGTGAAATAGGCTCCTGAAGAATCAAAGTCAATGTGTCTTCCCAGAGTCTTCCCCCCCAAAAATACTGGCTGAAGTATTTTTGTTCACAAAGACAATCTGAAATCTTTCCCCTATCACACACTCACAGCTTTTAGTGTTTTCACTTACAAGCATAGGTCATGGCAAAACTGCTCCCAATGTCCACCATGTCCACCTGTGGCACCAGTTTGGGGACGTCCTGATGTTGTGCCAGGGCGAAACGAAACACCTCGTATTCATGGGACCCAGTGGGGAAAAGGCCTCCTAGTCAATAAAAAAACACAAAGTAAGTGGAAGATTTGGAAAAAATAGAAAATTTCCCCTATTTTCAATTTTTAGGACACCACTTAGTTATGTTTTACACATTTCAGGGATAAAGAGCACTAGTAAGACTGGTACAATTCAATAATTACATAAAGACAAAAATATGCATAAAAGGTGTACTTTGTAGTCTGGCAGCAGCATTTTAAAGGCAGAAGATGTGAGATCCTGCCTTTTAAATGAATAAAAATGGGTCAAAGCTGAGGACTCTACAGGAGCATAAAAAATGCACGATCTATTGCAGGACTTGTTGTTCCTTAAAGGTCTTCCAGTAAAAAGATATTCCCTACTTCAGTCCCTCTCGAAACAAATTTTAAAGATAATTACAGTGGCAGACTGACAGAAAGTTCAGCATATTTGTGAAAGTAAAAAGAAATAAAATTTGGCTTTCCAAATTTTTGAAAGATAAAATTCTGAAAATTCTGTGTCTCCTATTACTATTAATTATATAGCATTTTGCCACTCAAATTTTCACTTTGGGCCACGGCTCCAAAATGTTCAACTTTAAACAGACTGTATCATAGCTGAACTAGTTTCTTATAGTCCTATAAGTCCTTTAAACAAAAATGTCATGGTAACACACGTCATGCACCATGGTGCTTGTTACGCTAGTCTTTTGTAATTATGTCAAAATCTAACCAATTCTTGAGATTTCAAGACTACTTCAGACCTCTGAGTTGCCATTCTGAGGCCTACAGTTGAGTCCTAAAATCCTGAGTCCTAAATTCTGAAACTGTACAAAACAAATTTTGACATTATAAATAAAGGGCACCTCTTGCTTCATGATTCATCCCTCAGTCAGGCTTCATCATTGTGGCTAAAAATGATCAGTGTTTGGGAGTAATTGCTGTTAAAAGCCTCTTGGCATGGCTCTTATTTCAACCATTTGCCTGCCACTCACACCCACTTCTCATAATAGTTTTCAGGGTCTCATGGAAATAATGTGAATACTTAAACTCAGACAGGTCAGCAACTTATTGGTCCTCTGGAACAAAAAGAGAGCTGTTTTCATTCTAATTTTATTCTGAGCAACAACACTGCAAAGTTTTGCTTTTCAGATGATACCACTGACATTTCTTATATTTAAACCAAACAATAAAATTAGCCACCAGTAGAAACATAAAAAGTGAATAACAAGTGTATTACCCAGGAAGGAAATTCTCAAGCTCCAAAACAAAAAAACAAACAAAAAAACAAGTTAAGCTAAGGATTGCCTTGGGGGACGCCATAGTTAAGGCTCTATTTTAGGTCCTCTACTTTTTAATTTGTACATGTTGCCGCTTGGTGGAGTCATCAGGAACCATGGAATCAGTTTCCACAGTTATGCTGATGACACTCAGTTATACATCTCATTGTCTCGGGACGACCCCCGGCCAATCACTGCACTTTTTAATTGCATTTCAGACATAAAGACCTGGATGGCACATAACTTTCTCCAGTTAAACCAGGACAAAACATAAGTTTTAATCATTGGACCAGAGGATTAGAACAAAATTATAATTCAGAACAAATGGTTAATCGGGAGCTGCGCTTTTTGGCTCAGCTCTTTCTTCACCATGACAGACCGGTACAGCACCCACTTCACTGCAGATGCTGTGCTAATAGACCTGTTGATCTCCCACTCCATTTTTCCCTAATTTGTGAACAAGATTATTTCATCAAGGGAAAAGGATAGTTGAGGTATATATGAGACCAACACAAGCCAGTACAAAACTGTTGAGCTTAAGGAATTTGTGGTCTCCACCTCTTTTACAACTTTAAATCTGCGTTGGAAAGTGCTGGATGCGTTTTTTACTTTAAGTCAGAGAGAGTGTGTTTAGTATCATATGCGGTGTTACACATTGGTGCTTTTCCTGACCTCCAGAAAGTTCATACTTGGTGTTGTATTACCATCCATGGCTTATAACAAACTTAATAGATTTCTTTTTTTCCTCCATGTCATAAAGTCAGATTTGTGTTTGGCAGAAGTGGTCACATTGACAGAACCTACCTCTGCTGTGGATCTCTACAGCTCCTCCTGATTCAACACTGACTGAAGTTTTTCTATGTCACATAAAATGTCAATAAATCACAGCAGGATTTGTTTCAGGTGACAAAATGTAAAAAGTTTAAGTTGTTTTACAACGCAGTATACTTTTTAATTTTGCAAAGAGAGAAATAAACATCCAATCCATTTTATCCAGAATAAAACTTCTGAATGTCCTGGGATTACTAAATCATGAATGAATAAAACATCAGAACACTTTCTTTTAAAATGTGCAATAAACTTTGGACATGCTGATAGACCATATAAATAGTATGTAATGAATGAACCTAAGTTCTAAAAGGCTGGAAGTGGTCCATCTGCTGTGACAGAAGGCCTAACTAATTCAGGAAAAAACATGCAGAAAAAAACAACGTTCCAGAGCCAAAACTGCTGAAAGCTGTTTGGTATACAGGCTCAAACTGCAGGAGGGGGTTCACTCCAGAAAAAAAATTCAACATGATGCCTCATCAGCATCAAACCTGGGAGCAAACTACAGCGGGAGTCCGAACCGGTTGGCTTGATGAGTCATGATAATAATCCACTCCGCAGACCACAGCTGCGGGAGCCACACCAACGAATCTGACTGGAACGGAAAAGAAATCTGAGGAAATACCCCTGAAACTAGATTCAACAGGTGTACATATACTGTAGGAGTGAAAGTTTTGTCAATAGTAAAAATTACTAAAAACTAAATTATTCAAATTATCTGTGATGATATTGATGAGTTTCTAATATAATTCTATTTTTGCTATCAGGTTTACTGTATATTAAAGACAATTTACAAAAGATGAGAAACTATTCTATTTACTTAAGAATGCAATCTGTGATAATCATATTGAATTTCTTTAATTACCTTTTTTATTCTCATTTGAAATTGGAACACTGACCAGTGTCTTTGATGGTACCATTTTACCTGAAAAACATTATAAGCTGAATAACAATTCTTTACTGATTAAATAACTTAATTAGATCAGCTCCTTAATAATACATTATGACACAAAGTATATTACTTTTTGTTATTTCAAAAGTAATATTACTATGGTTTCTAACAATATATTAATAATGCAGGCAAACATTTGTCTTCAGGAAAATGACTGAAAGATAATAGAAAAGCTAAGTTACAGATAAATATCCTAACTGACCAGATTTTAAAAATAACTTTATAAAGAACGCCAAGCATGCAGCCTCAGACTTACAAAAACTCTGTTATGCATCTTCAGAATACAAAGATAATGCACATTTGGTTTTTTATCATTATTATTTTTAATATGGATGGCTTTTGATGATTTTTAGAGGATGGTGGATGACTTGTTGAGCTGCAAACAGATAGTTAGGCAGAACTTGGAGCTGATCTGACTGAAACGACTACACCACCACCTTCCACTCATGTTCCAACCCTGGTCAACTTCAGTTGCAGCTACAACACAGAACCTGTAATGAAGATACTGTACTTTTGCTTTTGACCATCTCCACAGTAATCTCCATAGATGTTGGCAACTAACATTCTTCCATCTAGATGACTAAATAATGGGCTTGCTTGATCCTGATACTATGGTGCATGTAATCAAAGTAATAGATACTACCATAACTAATATCCTGCAGAGGTGTCTGCAGGATATTGTCGGAGGATATGCACAATACAATCACAGCACCTAACCCACAAGAGCACAATCACATAACCAACCCACATCATGTCGCACAAAGTTTCGACTAGATTAACTGTTTAACCCTCCCGCTGTCTCAGGAAGAGTGTGTCAGATGTCTTGGTATGCCAACCTGGTGACCCGTCAGCTCTTCATTTTGCGAACCACAAAAAAGCTATTAAACCGGCTACCCCACTAGAACCGCACACATGGTGAAAAGCTGGTGGTGGGGTTCACCCAACCCTAAAACTATGGAAGGTTTAAAACTCTGCTTTTTCATTTTTACCTAGCTTCACTGCATAGTCACATTTACTTACAGAAAAAACGCCAACCCACCAAAGAAACAACAGTGAACTGAAGCATTTATGTTCAGGATGTACAGGTGTCCACCCCCATAGACTCACACAGACATGGGCTGTGTACAAAATGTTGTGACAAAAGATGCTTTTTTTCCTCATAATTTTGGTAATATTAAAAAGGGGAAGATAATAAAAAAGCTAATAAAGTTTTTTTTTTTTTTTTTTACTTAAAGGAAAATCTCAAGGTATGCACGTTGCATACAACTGTACAGCTGCACCCACTGGCCTGTATAATGGCTGGTTACTATGGAAACTCCACACAAACTGGTGGACAGACATTATTGCTGACCAAAGACTGACATTTAATTCAAAGACAGCACATCTTGCTGCTTGGATACCAAGAGAAGTGACACATCCTGTTTGATCTCCAACATCTGAAGATAGACTCTACACTATTTAGTGTTTAATTTTTTGATACAAAATAAAAAAAGATCATTTTTTGTTGTTGTTTGGTAACAGTCTATTTTTATTTGATGTTATATCAAATAAAAATAGACTGTTATAAGCCATTTTATAACTTAAAAGGTAACCATTAAAGTATGCTTTATTTAAAACAACAAGGGTTTCTTCCAGCTGAATGAAGACAAATTTGTAATCAACAAATGGCAAAGGTGCATCATCCCAGTGCATTTAGAACATGTACAACCCTTAAAGTGTTAAGTTATACATGTTCTAAATGCACTGGGATGATGTTCAGTTAATGCTGACTAATGCATTTACACTGTAAAACATTTGAAGATGGTTTAACTTGAAAATGAAAGTCCACCTGTTGCTTTGAAAATGTAATTCAAGTCCACCAGAAAATTCTTTTTGTTTTAACTGAGAAATTAAAGTCCATTAAGTTGATTTACAACTAGAGACAAGTTGTCTAAACATTGTTTTTTAAATGATTTAATCTTGAATTATGAGTTTTAACTTAACGCTTCAATATATACCTATTATTTCACAATATGCAAGAAAAAAACAAACTGCCCTCACCTACTTAAAGAGCACACATTTCTCTATTATTTTTACTCACAACCTCAAGTTAAAGAAAAACTCCTTATTTTACTTTTGAATCAATGAAATTCCTGTTTCAAATTGCATGAACAAAATTTCTGATCTGATAATGAATTTTATTAAACATAGCAATAAATTCTGCTCACAAACAGTATGAACAGGACATTATCCTCAAGCTTTGCAAACTGTCAGTTGCATTAAAACAAACATTTGCCTTAATAACACACAAGAATCAGATCAATGTAACACACTTCCATCTCACTCCACACAGGATATAACATGCTGCTAAGCGCACTGGGAATGAGTTCCCAGCCCTGTCTTTTTCTTCTTTCAGTTTTTTTTAAGTGCTAACCTAAAAACTCTAATTTATTCAACTCTTGAAAGTTTGACAAAATTGATGAAAAGTCAAAACAACTTATTACTGTAAGTTTATGTTTCACAAACTCACACATTTAGGTTCCGAATCAAAAACTCGTGAAATTTACTGACTTAAAGAATAGAAGGTAGTAGACACAACTAATTGCGGGTCAAATTTTTGCAGTGTAGTCAAGTAACTGCCAATGCATTTTCAAGGATTACAAAGGGCTTGAACATGCCAGATGAGGCAAATATTTTGTGCTCATAGTAACTTGCAGAATAAGATATTAGGTGTATTACATGACTTGTGCAAGTGACCAGGTTAGTGTTGTAAATAAGAACTACAGTAGTCATCATGTGCGTCAACTTGCTAAATAAAGGATATGTAAATTTTAAAAAATGTGTTGTTGCAGGCAGAGATGCCATTCTAAATGTTGATGGAAATCAAATGCTGTTCAGGTTCAGATCATCAGCTTGCAGCCTTGAATAAAAACATATAACAGTAGAAACCATTGTGGCTTGACCAGAAAGGGATAACAACTAGATGCCAGCCACAGGAGCGACAACCCTGCATGTAACTTCAAGAAAAATTCAGACCCCATTTGATATTTGTTTGATTAATCTAAGCTACACTTTTTAGACTGTCTGTCAGATGCTCTGGTAACTGCCTGACATCACTGGGGTTTCACACATGATGTCACTACTCTGTTGGATTATTCTTCAGCTCTGTCAACCATTCACATGTCCATCTCCAATTTCTATGCGGACAAAATCACAACGAAATTTCTCAGTATTCCACTGTCTGCTTATGTTTTCATTTCAGTGAAGTTGTATTGTACAACTTTACATCAAATGTAATCTAAAGCAGATTAATGGAATATTTAATAATTTCTATTTATATATGACTTCATTACAGTTGAGTCAAATAAAAATTTGTTTATTATAAAAGGATTTCTAGAAATGGGCTGCACAGTGGCGCAGTTGGTAGCACTGTTGCCTTGCAGCAAGAAGGTCCTGGGTTTGATTCCCAGCCCAGGGTCTTTCTGCATGGAGTTTGCATGTTCTCCTTGTGCAATCATGGGTTCTCTCTGGTTAAGCCGGCTTCCTCCCACAGTCCAAAAACATGACTGTCTCTCTAAATTCTCCTTAGGTGTGAGTGTGTGTGTGTGCATGGTTGTATGTCCTGTCTGTCTCTGTGTTGCCCTGTGACAGATTGGCGACCTGTCCGGGGTGTACCCAGCCTCTCACCCGGAACGTTAGCTGGAGAGGCACCAGGACCCCTCCTGAACCCACTAGGGATAACGATGTTAGAAAATGGATGGATTTCTAGAAACGATGCCATTAAACACAAAATACTACAAAGAAATAATAATAATTATAAAATTGATACCAATTACAGTTTTCCTTATTTAACATATATTTTCACACATTGACATATACATTTATGTATGATTAATCTTAGTTTATGGTAGTGGATCACAGTTTGCTGCTGATTATATTTTGAAGAAACAACTTCAGCAATAATGTTCGTTAACAGTAGATTGTTTGTAACGGAATGCAGTAAAAATAACTTTGCTTGTAATAAGGTAAATGGTATTCTACTGCTAATTTGCGGTTCTATTCTTTACTACTGCAAAACTAAAGTAATCCCGCCTGATTCCGTCTGTCTGTCCACAACTGTGACTCTGTCCATGATGCTGAGTCTTAGTTCAGTACCACTAAGAATACTCTTAGTTCCTGAAAGGTAAAGAGACCCTGATTATTAGTCATAACTAAACATAATCTTTGATCAATGTCAGTGGTTGTAACGCTGGTTCCTAACTGTGAAAAACAGAAAAAAATATTATTTTAAATTTAAAAACATCTGAGACGATGCTTTAAATTTTGGAAATGTTACCCTGCTTGTTGCAAGTAAATGAGCGTAAAATTCTTCAAACCACAAACTAAATAATGAATAATTCTCTGAAAGTCACGAGAACAACACTGAGCGCTAAAGCTGTCTGAACTAATTTTGCTTTATAATGTAAGATAATAAGGTTGCATAAGTTGTAATGCATCTAATAATGACAACAGGGATATTTTTGTGTCAAACGAGAGGCAGGAGAAAATTTAAATTCTCTTTTAAAATGAACAGTAGTATAAGAGACCCGAGATAGTTAGAATTAGCTGCGACTCACCTATGTTTATGTTACTTGGGAAACTTGTGCCGCTGCAAATCCCAGTCAGCAGCAGCAGCAGCAGCGGGGGGACCGGAAAGCTCTGCAGACGCATGTTTCCTGCAGCAGCAGCAGCACCGACAGTGGACCCGGAGCAACCTGCGTAATCCCATTCACGCCGTGGCTGGCAGGGATCCACCGCAGCCTGGCCACATGCGCTCTCCGCTCCAACCGCTTTTATTTCTCTGGCTTATTAACATCCATACAGTTTGAGCGCAGTTCTCTGCTGCCGCGTCGGCTCCGAGTCTCTTACTGCTTGATGTGTATCCTCACCTCCTCTCTTTCTCTACCATCTCTCCTCCCCTTCCCCGTCTCTCTCTCTCTGAGAACATCATGAATGTTCTGCCTTTGATCCAGATATTTCACCTCAAGTCAAACACGCTCCTGAACAAACCAACCCAGCAACATTTTTCACAGAATCCGCATAGACACCCTGACAATACCCTTTGTTCTAAACAGATTATTTTGAAATTTGTTGGAGAAATTGTTTACTAAGCAGCGTCTGGAGGGCAGATGTGTCCAATTTTCCTGACAACAATCTGTCTATCTATCTATCTATCTATCTATAAAGCTTTTATATCTTGTCATTTTGATAATTATGGATTCCAGATAAAAAACCCAAAATTCAGTATGTCAAAATTTTAAGGTAAAAAAACTTACATTTTGGAAACTTTGGTGTCACATTCCATTCATGTACTTAACTCAAAACAACATTCACAAATGTTTCTGATGCCCAGAAGACAGTCACTGATCTACTGTATGTGGTCTTTAAAAATGACTGCAAAAGGTCATTGCTAAAGAAGGCGGTTGTTCACAGAGTTCTGTATCTAAGCATATAAATAGAAAGTTGGGTGGAAGCAAAACGTTTGACAGGGGAAAGTGCCTTGAGAGGAATCAAAATCAAAGAATCAAAGTCTCCCTTTCAGATAATGTAAAGTTTTCATCTCATTTGGAAATTAAGAGTGTAGAAGCTCAATTTGACTCTCATCCACACACAATGACACCTGGACTTGTTATTCTGACATGCTCATTGACATAGAAATGTACTTTTGCTACAAATTCCACTTAATGTTCTGCAAATGTTCAGGATAATTTGAGTAGTGCACCAAAGCAAGAGAGAAAAACTGTAAGAAATCACCTTTCATGTAATGAAGTACATTCATCGGCCACTTTATTAGGTACACCTGTCCAACTGCTCTTTAACGCTAATGTTGAATCAGCCAATTAAATGGCAGCAACTCAATGCATTTAGGCATGTAGACATGGCCAAGACGATCTGCTTCAGTTCAAACTGAGCATCATGTCAACGCCACAGCCTACCTGAGTATTGTTGCTGACCATGTCCATCCCTTTATGACCACAGTGTACCTATTTTCTTATGGCTACTTCCAGCAGGATAACGCACCACATCATAAAGCGTGAATCATCTCAGATCTGTTGAACACGACAATGAGTTCACTGAACTCAAATGGCCTCCACAGTCACCAGATCTCAATCCAATAGAGAACCTTTGGGATGTGGTGGAACAGGAGATTCACATCAAGGATGTGCAGCCGACAAATCTGCACAACTGCGTGAGGCTATTATGTCGACAAGGACCAGACTCACAGAGGAATGTTTCCAGTACCTTACTGAAACTATGCCACAAAGTACTAGCAAGGTGTACCTAATAATGTGGCAAATGAGTGTAAATTGCAAACTTTTATCAAATTTAAAACAAACAACAAAAAAAGAAATACCAAAGGAATTATACTAAATAATAATTCTGTATTTTATTTTTTTTTGTAACATTCAGTGGTGGATTTTTTTTAACCTTCACAATTTTACTTTAACAATGAATTCAAAATTATAGTGCTGCACTTTTAACTATTGAGATGATCATCCTTTCCATCTGCTAGATCAGGGTCTGCAGCCTATATCTGTGGAGACGCTTTGCCTTACTTAATATATCAAATGATGAAATATTGTTCTGTTTTTTTGTTTCATTCTTTTTTAAGTGTCTCCATGAAAAAACACTGACTATCCCGGCCCCCATTGTAAATTTGGTCTACAACCAGCCTCCAAACCCAACTCCTTATTTCTATAAATATTTTGGAAATACTCTTTAAAATACCAGAATTTGCACATAACTTTATATTTTTGGCTGTGTGAAAACAAACTTTGAATATTAAATAGGGTGTGTTTGTATTTTTTACACTTGTTTAATAAAAGCTTAAGTAATTTATTGGACTGTTCTTTTCTACTTTTACTCAATTAAAAATATGTTGAACATTGGAGTAACATTTTGAGGTACCTTAACCCTCTATGTATTAACGATTGCTCGATGAATCACTTTTTTTAAAACAAGAAACTACCATAAAATAATGTCCATCACTGCAGCGGCCAGCCCACCCCATGAGAGTAGGATGACACGGGCCTTATTTTTATTTCTGAAAGGTGGCAACCCTACCCATGTCACCAGATGGGCAGTGTACTAACTAAAGCACTCCAAAAACTAATTTTTACCAAAAGGTGATTAAATGAACATGAATAATAAAACTACATCCTGTAGAACAATACATGCTCTTTTGGTTTCCTTTTTTTGTTTTAGGTTTTATGAACAAATGCAAAGCCATTACCACAATGCACCTTTAAGATTCTTCCAAGTCAGTTAATCTCAATATTGACTCAAAATCCCATCTTCTAGCACACTACCAAGTGTCAGTATCCTAGTGCAGCTGTCAAATTTGTTCTTAGAAAACAAATTTTGTGTGCTCCTTGTCTGAAAGGCAGAGATACGATTAATAGGTTTACTGTTATATAAGACAGACAGATTTTAAACTCTAATCCATGCATTCTCTGTACTTCTCTTTATAAAGATATTTTTCTCTGGCTCACCCATCTCTTTTTCTCCGTAGCAGATAGTTGCACTATCGGTACCGGTCCGTGGAGCAATTGGTACCGGGCCGCGCAAGAAATAATTAAATATTTCCGTTTTATGTATTATTTGAGTCTGGAGGATCTTTTATTTTGAAAATCCTTTAACCGGATTCTCTCGGTTAAGTCTTGCGTGCCAACATTGAGCCACAAGCAGCAAAATGAGTCAGAAACAGATCAGATTCTTTGGAAAGTTTCTTTGCGAAGGGGAAAAGGCCCAGAGAAGAGACAGGAGAATGGATTTATCCCGGTAGGTGATTCCCACATTCCAAGCCCTGCATGATATGGTGACCGGCTCGTTAATTGGGCAATGAAGCGTCAAACTGCTTGTAGAGACCCAGCACCTGTGCAACACTTGGGGTGTCATTGTCTCTCTTCACTCCCAGATGGACCGTCTGGTTGCAGAGAAACAAGCTCAGGGCTCCCATGAGTCGTTATCGTAAGTTAAAATTTTCACTAAAGTAAAATGTTCGTTTTTGTGGCGCATCTGTATCTTATTTTGAAGGTATATGTAAACGTTACCATAGCGACCAGAGTCAGAGAGCGTTAGGGCAGTGGTCGAGACGAGAGGAGAGGAGTGGCTTGTGAGTTTTAGGTCTGGTTTACACGGCACGATTTAAGGATTGTCGGCCGATTTTCCAAACTTCTGTGACCACAGAGTTGGATAAAAGTCCAACAGGTTCGGTCAGTTCGTGTGTCCAGCCACACGGCAGGAGCAACACACCACACGAACCGATTCCACTCACGAACATCCCGATTCCAGAAGAAAATCCAGTAAAACCCCCAACATACCATACGTGAATTTAGAATAATCAAACAGTAGTGATAGTTTGTGGACTCATTTTAAGCGATTAAAGACGAAACTGTCATGATGGGTTCTATTTGTCTTGCCCACATGCAGAACACTACACTGGAGAAACGGAATCAGTGAAAGAAGGTTTATTAAGATATATATACACAAGATAACTGCAGTTGTGGGTCCGGGTCGGAAGGGGAAAAGTCTCTTGGAGCAGCCAAAACTATGAGAGACAGCGGGGGAAAAGGATGAGTTCACAGACGGTGGGAAATAGGAGTGACAACAGAAACAATGGATCGATCTTACTGGGGGGATGAGAAAACTCAGTCCGGAGGGAGTAGTCCGAGGAGGCGCGGCGGAGGGCGGGCAGGTAAGTTCGGGCAGACCGGAGAAGACGGAGCTCGGGCAACCAGTGGGTACGGTCCATGGCATCACGAAGGAGAGAGTCCAATAGGGGAACCAGACTTGATCGTCACTGGAAAATCCAAAGCGTCTCGAAAGGGAACACCTGAAGACGGGGAAAAAACACGAGGATTCACTCGGAGAAATACTCTTGCGAAAACACAGAGACTAGCTCTAGGGGGCTCAGAATACCATTGCTGGCTAACACTCTGGCGTCGAAGTACTGGCAGCCCGCTCCTCTTGTACTCTCGGCCTGATGAGATGATGAAACACCGGTGTGCAAGTAATGCACCGATCTCTGGAGAGGTGGTGAGTCTGACTCCATCTGGTGGTTGAATGGTGAGTAACAAAAAAGAGAAAAAGAGAACCAAAACCCCTTCTCCACGACAGTACCCACCCCCTCAACGGTCGCCACCTGGCGGCCGAGGGGAGCGAGGAGCGATAATCCACGACAAGAGAGGGATCCAAAATAAAAGACCCAGGAACCCAGGAGCGGTCCTCCGGACCGTAGCCCTCCCAGTCGACGAGGTACTGCCACCCGCAACCTCGCCGACGGGAGTCCACGATCCGGCGGACGGAGTGGGCCGGATGGCCATCAACATCACGGGCGGGAGGAGGGGGCACGGAAGGGGGGCAAAGGGCGCTGGTCTGGACGGGTTTTATCTGGGAGACATGGAACGTGGGATGAATGCGAAAAGAGGCGGAGGCGGATGGCTGAAGGGTTAATGATGGATTCTATCACAAACGAACCGATGAACCTGGGAGAGAGCTTTTTGGACATATACTTCAACGGGACATTCCGAGAGGACAACCAAACCTGTTGACCTGGAACGTAGGTGGGCGCAGGGGTCCGTCTCCGGTCCGCCAGACGTTTGTTCTGCGCAGCGGTATTGTTCAGTGCATGGACGGTGTTCCTCCAGACCTTCTGACAGCGGCGGATGTGGTGGCGGACTGAAGTGACGGCGATCTCGTCCTCATCCGAAGGAAGTAATGGAGGTTGATAACCTACGGAGACCTCAAAAGGGGACAGGCCAACAGCAGTAGAAACATGGCAGTTGTGGGCGTACTCTACCCAGGGGAGAAACTGGCTCCAGTCAGCCGGATTAGTAGAAGTAAAACAACAAAGGGTTGTTTCCAGTTCCTGATTCATCCTCTCAGACTGCCCATTAGTCTGCGGGTGGAATCCCGATGTTAAGGACACCTTAGCGTGAAGGGCCCTACACACTCCACACTTGGGATATAAACTGGGGACCTCGGTCCGATAGTATCTCAAGTGGGATGCCATGCAGGCTGAAAACATGTTTCACTAGGAGGTGGGCTGTCTGGAAGGCGGTGGGTAACTTGCGAAGGGGGACTAAATGGCAAGCCTTAGAAAAACGGTCAATTATGGTTAGAACGGTGGTCAAACCCCTTGATGATGGGAGTCCGGTCACGAAGTCAACAGAGATGTGAGACCATGGGCGTTTGGGTATGGGAAGGGGTTGGAGGAGACCGGAAGGAGGTTAGTGAGACGGTTTATTCCTTGAACAGACTGTGCAGGCCATAACATATTCTCTCACATCTTTGTGGACCGAGGGCCACCAGAATCTCCGGTTGATAAGAGCAATAGTCCGATGTGCGTTTCATATGCGCATTCACCGAACCCTTCTTTAGTGATAAATACAGTATATATATATATATTTTTTTTTTCCAAATTCAAGACATAGGTATGAACTCACAGCAAGTTACAGTGTTACTTTATTCTGGCCCCCAAAAATATTTTGGCCCCATAAAAGAATTTCAGCCCCCAAAATATTTCTTTTACTATTTTACTAATTTAAAAATAAATTTGGATTTTTTCAAAGAATGACACATTTTTTAATAACTTAATTTTTTTTATTTTAAATTTTGTTTGTTTTTTGTCATTTTGAATCCACAAAATACTTTTTTGGGGCCAGAATAAAGTATTGCACAAATGACATACCTGCAAATCAGTGTGACTTCTGCTGTTGTTTTTGGGAGACCAGTTCAGAGAGGCGTGGCTTCACCTTGGCAAGTGCACCTTCAGAGCAAAGTCTGTTCATTTTCTTCTTTTTTTTTTTTGCTCGACATATTTAGTATGGATTAAAATATTAAGAAAGACACCACGCGACGTAGAACTACGACAGCTGCTGATACTGCGCACACTAAATTCCCCGCAGCACTGATTGGCTGAGCAATGTAACATGATCCTCTGCAGCAAGTGATGGCCAAAGCGGAGCGTGTCATCACGACTTTACACAAGTGTGTCTTTACCTCCGCGGCAGAGGCTCCGCCGAACCCCTGAGACCGACTCATCAAACCCCTGGGGTTCGATCGAACCCAGGTTAAGAACCACTGATCTAGACCCAACAGTAGAATAAAACCTCAATAAGATCAATGAGGTTGTGCTTTTACGTTTTGTCTCATGCAAGCTTTGCTTTAATTCTGTTTCTTTTTGTATTTGATCGTAAGAAATGACAGTTAGGCAGAGACAGTGTTGCCAAGCCATAAAAGAGGAACAGCAGGCTTCCTAAAAAAAAGAGGAAATAAGTTTCCAGTCTGCAGAAAGTTTTAGAGAATGTATTTAAACACGTTAGTAATTGAATAAGAGCAAATGCAAAATACTTGTATTAATATTGTTTTAATGCTAAATAAGAGAAGCTAAAGAATATGTGAAAGGTTAGGAAAAGGGGGAAGTGATAGGAGAGCAAATGTGACTGACTGGAGCAGAGTTTGCTGATCAGGAAACAGATGGAAGAGCGACTAAGACTGCTGAGAATAGGCCTGAGTGTGCTGGCTAAGGGATGGAGTGTGACCTTTGAGCAACCCCAGGACAAGAAAACAGACATGACATAATATCTCCAATGCAAAGGTGGATCTGAGATCATCTTCTCAAGCAGACAGCCTATGGAAAAAGCATGGCAACCATCCTAGCCAATGCAAGCACATCCATAGGGTGGAAACCTTTATAAAAGCAAATGCAAAAGAGGAACCTTTGGTTAGTTCCTCCAGGCAGATTCGAGCCAAGATCAAGATGGAGAAAGTACTCTGTCGATGAAAAATAGCTGGGGCCACAGATGGGCCAGAGACTGTCCTGCATATGGGAATCAACCCCTGAGCCCAGCAACCTGTGGCTCCAAATTGAACTTCTCTCATCAACTGAGTTCAGACCCCAAAGGCAAATCAGGACTCTTCCAGCCAGCACCCAAGGCCTGTGCAACCTCAACATCCATGTGGAGACAAAAGCTCATCAGAACAGCAGGGACACCTGCCTTCATCAATGATCCTTCTCCTCCTGCTGGGACACATTCTTCATCATCAGGCCAGTTCTGGGATTTGAAATTCCGTATGGTGTCTCTCAAAGGTTTCCTTTAGTTCTCAGTGTCAGCGTTAGGGAAAGAAAGGTTAGATTAAGATGATTAATTTTTCTTATTTGATTATTTCTGCTACTGAATTAAGCTGTACTTACCCTGCAAAAAAGTGTACTAAATAAAGCAGAATATAAAGGCATTGAGATGGTGTGGACATTCAATTAATGTGTCACCCCAAGACTTCTTTGGAGGTTGTAAAATATCAATGGTGAATTATTCTGAAGATAGAAAGTTGGAGCAGGTTTTGATTGGTTGGTTTAGCCAAATAAATCATGTAGTAAATACAATGCCTCTATGACTTGTAATTCAAGTCACCAAATTTTAACCTGGAGCTGGAGAGCCTGCTGTGAAAAAGAGGAGAGTGACTGTTAACGAGTGTGGTTCAATGGGAGCTAATTTGACTCAGGCCGCTAGTAAATTAGCCTATGGAATGAAGCGAGATGTGTCACTCTGTTGTGGGCTGCAGCTGGACTGGGTACGAACTCTCCTTCTGAGAGAAGTGCCGGCTACCAATAGATGTTAAATTTCTGAATAATAAGTGCAACTATCAAAAAGGCTTTTACCTTTAACATCCCTGACTATTATTTTCTTTCTAATCTCCTGAGACAACTGTGGAACACATCATGTCACCAAACAGCACAGTGACTACTTGTCACTTTCAAACAGGCAGATGGACTAATTAAACTCGGTGGAGAAGTATTCAGCTTCTATGCACCTCAAATCTGGAACAAACTTCCAGAAAACTGCAAATCAACTGAAACACTGTTTTTTTTTTAATTAAGGCTAAAACCCCACCTGCTTAGAGTAGCTTTTGAAAAAGTATAAAAGGAACATTAATCAACATTTAAAGTATATTGATGATGTTAACAATTACACTTAAAATGCAACGTGTCTTAATGGTTTTCACAATTGTTGACTATATGATGTGTTTATGATGTATTTTATGTTTTCATGGTGTAAAGCACTTTGAATTGCCTTGTTGATTAAATGTGCTGTACAAATAAACTTGATTGATTAAAAGTTTGAAGACACATACTGTATACTGTAATGCTAATTAAAGGACACTCCTTAGTTTAATGTTCCATGTCCCCGTGGTCAAATTATTCTCAGTCTTTTCAATCATCATTTTGTCCAGGCCTGTTTCATTAGTTTATTTTTTAAAATGATTCTGTTGAACCAAAATTCAGAAATAATTTAGATTTTCTGATTACAATGTGAACTTTTCGGTCAGAGGGGTATGTTTGTTATTACGCAATAGTCAGCCCCGCCCACTCCTCACAACTCCTCTGGGTTGACTACTGTCCAGTTCTCTGTCTAACAGGTCCGGAATATCTCTAAGACCTGGGTCTTACCCTAAAGGAGGTCTATGAGAGAGAATCTTTCTAAACTGGTGGCGAGAGAGGCTCGTCTAGCTCTAACTACCTTCAATCCAGAACTTACGACCCTCTACAGTTAAGAAACAGTCAGCTGAGTAGCCCTCACAGCTGCGTAGCTCCAATAACCACTTCTGTTAACGGTAGCCCTCTCTCTAAAATAACCTGCTCTTGGAAATGGCTAGATTAGATTTAGTGACTTAGATTCAAGTCCCAGGATTGTTATTTTTATACTCACTAAAGGAAAGTCCGAAGCCACCACATTACTAGAACCATGTACACTAATTTTACTTTAACTGGAGAATCTAAAATAATTAATGACTCAATTAATTTCAATGTCCACCAACTTCTACAGAATTTAAAAAAGTATATTTATTAAGCAAGCTTTAGCAGGGGCGAGTGACATACAGATTAATTACCAGTGATTACAATACTATAGTGGAATGATAGAAATCAACATAAATCAACCACACTATCCTAACTCCTCTCTCTGACCTATGTCACTAATTAACTGAGTGAGGCTTTTGGGGAGCAGTTCAACTCATACCCTGATGGCAGTTGATCTCGGCAACAGAAATCTTCAATTCCTCGGTTAGAGTCTGTTAGAAAAATTATCTAAGTTCATTTACTTGTGAGTTTATTTGAAAGGTTATGTTTTCATATTATTATTTTGTGTGTTGTTTACTTGACTTCTTTTCTTCTGTGATACACTATTAACTATTTTTAGGATGTTTGCCTGGAGGCTAGAGACGTTTACACATTCCTGTGTTGTCAGCTTTCTGTGGGGCTGGTTGGTTGCGGTCAGCCTCGTGCCCTTGTAAGGGCATGTCCACAGAAGGTTCCAGAATATCCTGTAGTAAAGGTCATTGGTCAATTCTTTGTGTGACTGTGTGAAAAAGCCCAACCTCCTTCCTTGTAATCATAATAAAAGGCATTGGGGACAAAGAGCCGACGGAGTTGATCACAGACAGTGTTTGACGGCGGTTCTCCGTGTCTGGCTCTGCTCCCTTCTTCTGCAGAAAAGTAATTTGTGTCTCTGGTTGATTCCTTGCAGGTTAGGAACTAAAATAGACCTAACAGAGTCTTTGCTGCTTGTGTGGCAAAATCCTCTTTAGAATAGAAGCAAAGCAGAATGGGTCATTATCCTTTGAACGCCCAATTCTTTATCCCTCCGGGACCTTTGTCTTTTCTCCAAGTCTGTTGCAGTGGGTTTGAGATTGTTGGGTTGAGGCAGAGTCGGCGGTAGAATCAGGAGCCAGGGCTGGGGGCTTAAGGATCTTGTCCCTTTTTGGCGGCGCGAAGTCTCAACTTTCCCGTGGCTCCAGGGTGCGGTCCTCTGCTTTTTCTCTGCGTCCTCTTGTTGACTCGTCTTCAGTGCCGTGGACTAAGAACAGTTTGTTCCTCTTTCTGCCGTCTTTTATACTATCTCGACCCATGGTTGTGTATGGGGAGACGGTGTACTTGACCTCTTGAACGTTCGATGAGACAATGGAAAGTCCCAACCTTCCCCAACCATCAGCTCTTGCGTAACTTACAGCGTTAAACATCATATGACCTTCCTCTTTTCTGCTGGCCATCTGGGTATCTTTCTCGTTATCTTCTGTAATCTTATTTCCTTGAACCTCCCCTGCTCCCCCGCTCTGCTCAGCTTGCCTATTGCGACTCAGTCTGAGAACAGGACCTCACTCATTACTTTAACTCCATCCTTTTAAATCATCACATTTCTGTTAATTCATTATAAATCATTAACACAATCATCTTGTCATTTACATCCATCATAACTTTGAGTATGATTTTAAACCAACACAGTTCTATAATCCATTATTAATTATCAAGTATGATAGTAAATCAACACATTTCTGTTATCCATTATTAATTATCAACCATAATCATCATGTTTTTGTAACCATTACAGATCAAGATACAAAAATACATTTCAGAAAATCATTCAGTATTTGAATATGCACATATATATATTTATCTTTAATTATACTTAAATCAAACCGCAGGATTACTTTATTTCTCTCAGGCCTTTATGCACTGTTTTCTGCGTGTACCTGGAAAGATCTCACAACTCTACGCCAGTTTTCACTACAGGTATCAACAATTTTACCCATACACACAAAAAATGTCTATTTCAGTGGGTTCCTCATAATGTAATGATTTTATACGTTAATTAAGTATGTGACAATATTATATATTTGTCTATATTCTGCTTTTACGGCATCCTCAACATAGTTTAATAATTTCTTATCACATAATAGCTTTCCTCATACGCATTCTCCCAAGAACTGTAGTGAAGCTGATTATCCCCTTCTTGTCACTTTTCAGCCAGAGAATTTATTAAGAAAAACAAAGAAAGAGAGGAGAATCAACACCCCCTTTTATCCACATCCCTGCCTAATTAATTTATCTGCTCCCGATGAGGAGGCTAAAACCAGTGTAGGTGGATCTGGTGGAAATAGGACAAACAATCGACTTCACAAGGGATTCAAATGCTTCATCCTCACAGCGAGGTTTATCTGTGACCGCTCTAGATGATGGGGGTTTGCTGAGTCTTGCAAAATTTATTTTAGGAGAAAATAATTACCTCAAAACCTATGAGGATAAGAAATGCATGCTCCAGGGTCATGAAGTTAATGTTCATGTTAAACTGATTTATTTATTTTGCAGTTCCATTGAAAAAGGGAAGCATCCTGGCTAGAGGGAGAGACAAAGAAATAATTTTCATTATGTTTTTTGCATAATCACACTACAATTAAAACAAATCTTGGATTTGATGACAGTAACAAACAGAATGCGTCAGGAAAGAGAAACGAGGGAAAAATTTATGGTGCCTTGCAGCATTTATACCATCTTCAAGATTTTTACATAATCATTACAACAATCTTTCAATAAAGTAACAGGTGCAAGTTTCTAGGGTATATTTCTGCTGACATTGCACATCTTGAAATTGAAATCTTTGTAGATTGTTCTTTTTTTTTTTCAAATTAGCTCAAGATGAAAGATTAAAGCCAGAGCGCCTGTGAACCTGAATTTTCCAGCCATGCCACAGATTTGTAATTGGATTGTTTGTTCTGTCCTTGTCTAAAGTGAAACTCTGCTATGGTTTCAGCTGTCTTGCGGTCTCTAACAGGTTTTTTCCAAGTGCTGCCCTGATAAAAGCTTATACAGAAGAGATTTTCCCCTAGCATGAGGCTGCCGCCACAATGTTGTGGTGTGTATTGCATGTAGACTAAAAAATGAAATCTTGGTCTCATCATATCATATCATCATATTCTGCCCTGCATGACTTGCAGCATACAGCTTTCTGCAACTTCTCCATTCAGACCAGAATGCACTGTTTTGCTATGCTATATATAAACATACAGTATGTCGACATAAGTATTCCAATTTCACCTTTAGTTCAATTTCCAGGGATGCATTCCGGAAAGGAAAATGTTTACAAGTGAGAATTAAAAAGCTTAATTTAATTTCAAGTTGTTTGTTTATTTTTCTTTTTTCCTGTCCCCATGATTATTTTTGAGCCAGATCTTCTAAATGAATACACTCATCACTTGTTCTTGTACTCTTTAATCCATGTTCAAATCAAAAGTTCATGCTATTTCATAATGTTTTTTGTGCTTGTGCTGGGAGCTGTTTTGTCTGACACAAACAAAAAGCACCAGCTGCTCTTTAAAAGGCTTGTTGTTGCCTTCAGCTCCAACACACAATATTTCTATACATTAAATTATAAGAAGCAGCCAAAGGGTCCATGAAAGAATGTGGTGTCTGTAGTTTTTCTATATAAGAGGCTGGGAGAATGAATAAATGATGGATGTATTGCACACACACAACCATGTTTTAGCCATGGAGAAAGGATGTCCTGAAATTTGTGCTACGCTGGTTCATGATGCTCTGTTTCCTATTCTCTGAATGTAAAAGTCACAAAAGAGGAACGGGAGTATGTACAGAGATAATGCTGTGCCTTTGTTGTTGTCTGTGTCTAACCGCTGACCACTTACTTGCAGATGGTGAACCAAAATATTTGTTGAACAAAGAGATCTTCTTCTGTTTAATGCTTTACTTTTGTGTAAAAGTGACTCTGAAAGCCTTCAGATCTTAAGCAAACTAAAAAAAAAGCCCAATATTTCATTAGAGAAAGTTGTCAGTATATATGGTACACCAACATTTTTTTTATAGATAGTCTTGCACATATGCAGACCAGTCAGGGTGTAAAATGCTGACACCAGTCTACCACTGAAAGCACTTAAAATGCTACAAAACAATTAAAAATGGAGTCCTAGCTTGATGAATCCCACTATGTAGACGGGGGAGTTTGCAGGGAACCTTGTTATTTTTGTTAAGAAATATTAATAGAGAATGTTATCTTCAGGTCAGCAAATCAAGGACCTTGAACCTGACTAACAACTGTTCTTTAAATCTAATTAGCATGAACTTAGAGAACAGTTTTATATCTTTCTGATTATACCAGATATGATATTAATATGAACAATTTAATAAATATTTCCTCCAAACAGTTGTCTTTGTTCCAACTTCCTGCATAAGCAGCATTAAATATTAATTAGCCTTCAGTTTAAAGTATTGCCTTTCTTATTTTGCACTTTAGCACAAATGTTCACATCCATCCCTGCCAACATGCACTTTCATAATTAAATCTAGTTGTTCTTTTAGGTTGTGCTTGTTATTGATTGTAGCCTCCACCTGCTGATCTTGGAAACTAAAGTGAAGTAAACTGAAGAGCTCATGTTCTTCTCAGCTCTCCTCTTTCTCTTTACTGCTTCGAGGCACAAAAATGGACAGAAATGAAGAAAGCTTCCTGGAATCTCTGAGTTAAACTCAGAATTACCCATATGAAAAATGTGTTGATCTGTTTCAGAATAAAATCAGACTAAAGGAAATAAATGTAAGAGAAATAGTCCTGATTGCCAAGACTGAACAAATATCACAAGACATACTGGCTTGTCGATTTCTCCAGTTCACTGAAAAAAGTCTTAGTGTTACAAAATTGTTTTAACTGCATTTCTAAAATCCTGAATGTTCTAACAGTGGAATGAACATAATCTCACCATATGCCACAGTTTTGTGATAAAATGGGCCAAATCACACCTGCGTAATCTATATGACTAGTTTCTTCACAATTAAGACGCTTTGAAGCTAACACTGCCAAAAGGGGTTTCTGCATGTGTGAAACACCTCAGCTGTTGCCAACATCTACAATAAATTTCATATTATTAGAAATATAGGTATTGAGAAAAACCTTGCTTCTTGTTCTTCTTCCTCTATGGCGCTTACTGGCAGCTTACAGACTTGGTGTATTACCACCATCAACTGGTGTAATCCATAAATTCAATTTATCCTATATTTTTACAACCCTAAAAAGATCTATATTGCATACATACAGTACATATACACTCACACACACATACATACTAAATCCTCTCATCAAATGTTGTGTTTTTTAAAATGTTTCATAAGTAAAAACCTTGGCTATTTTACCCCTCTATGTACATACTACTTGTACGTGAGAGGATTTGGTTTTGTGTGTTTATTGGTCCCGGTTTATTTGTCCCATCTACTCCACGATTATGTTTTCCTAATTCTGAAGCCAAGGTGCTAAACCAGAAACTGGTTGATGTCTTGTCTGGGTTAAGAATTCATTCTCTGCCTCAAGCGTTGTAGGTTAAGATTCTTGGTGTTTAAAGGTGATGGTAGGATGGTGTGGGCCAGGCAGATGAATTCCAGTTCACAGGCTCCTCTCTGTCCAATCTTACTCTCTGGATGTGCAAAGCTGACAGACAATCCCAAATGTTGGTTTAGGGGTTTGATTACAATATCATGCCAGAATTGTTTGTTTTTGTGAATTATTTTCTTATTATTTAACATTTATGTGCCTCTTTGTATTAGTCTGTAACAATAACTCCTAATGAAATACATTTAAATTTCTGTTTGTAATATGACATAGAAAAAAAAATTGGAATACTTTTGACAGGCACTGCAGGTCCCACATGATGGGTATTAGGCACCTTAGATTAAACTCAGGAACACCAGCCATTCTTTGCAGGTGGTGCCACTTTTCTCACATCTCAAAATCAATTGTTCTAAAAAAACTAGTCTCTGTCCTTCTCCCTCTTCCACCTACAGGAAACAAAGAATGGGAAAAACCTTCCCCCCACTCACTTGGCTGTCAGCAAGAGTTAAAGCCCTAGGAGATGCAGGGAGGGTAGAGGAGGACACATGGAAAAAGTCTGTTCATATTCCTGAGTATTTCTTCAAAGACAAAATAGTAACACAGCTGTCAAAACAAAGTGATCTTTGGGAATGAAAAATCACTTTTAAAAGCAAAAAGTGAGAAATAGTTTCATCAACAAAAATATTGAACTACTTTTATTTTGTGAAACATCAGTCTAATCCAATTTCTTTTCTTGTTTAATTTTGTGTCTCCATAGTAACAGGATTCAGGAGTAGGACTTCATCCTATAAAGGAACAGATTACACAAGAGTCTCTACCATGGTAGACTCTGCAAGATGTGCATCAATGCTATTTGTAGGTCAGCACATTGATGTGCACAGAAGAAGTGGACCTTTGTTGTTAAATGTGATGGACCTCTGCTGCAGACAGATCCCTCCTGTCTGATCAGAGCTGAAATGCTGCTGGAAAATGACTAGGATTTGTGGAGTTTATACTCAGTACTGGTGTGGTGCAAAGTACAGTAGGTGAGCAGTCAGGATCTACATGCCACCTCATGTTTCTTTCCACAGCATGTTGTTAATTGGCCTGGAATTGGAGACTGCTGATGAATTCTACCAGGCAGCAGTGTCTTGCTCAAAGACGCATCAGTCACAAAACTTCAAATAGTAGAGTTAAGGCGTACAGTTTCTGTGATTATTCAGGAAGCTGGTCCTGCTCAGTTCTAAAAGGCTGAAACAGCAGCTAAACAATGCAACAAGTTTAGTGGTTTCTGAGACTGAAAAAAGGTGTGTCTGGTCATATTTCAGCTTTATTACATGTTGCACACATCTAGGTCACCACACACATTATGCATGCATATATTTCTCAGTTTCTGCCTTGTTTTCATGCTTTATTGGCATTTAATCATGTGTGAAGGAACATATTTTTTAGCACAGCAGACTTCTTGTCAACACAGCTGGTCAGGGAAAATGAATGGGGCTGAAAACAAGAGATTCCTAGAACAAAAGCTGTTAGAACAAGTCTTCAATCCTAGTTTTGAGATCTACTGTCCTGCAAATGTTTGATTCGCCAACAAATCAAATGGCTCATTGTGAGCCAAATTAATTGGCATGCTGAAAGGTAATTAAGAGGTAATTAAGTACTTTGAAATGCCTTGCTGCTGAAATGTGCTATACAAATAAAATTTGATTGATTGATTGGTTGAAGTCATTTTATTCACGTGTTAGAGCAGGGACTCTTCTAAAACCTGCAAGACATTATATCTCAAGAACTAGTCTTAAACCCCTCCATCAGAGGCTCATAAAGGTGGGAAACCAGGGTTGAGGTTCACCTTCCATCAGAATAACAACCCTAAACATACAGAGAATAATTTGCTCTCAAACTTTAACAAGTATCAATACACATTTCAATTAAAGGTGTCAGTTTAAAGCTCAGTCATGACAGTAATATAATACTATCTAAATCTATTTGTGCATTTGAAAGAAGTATGAAAATCATTATGCTGAATAGATATGGCATTGAATAAGCTGATATTTTGTTGTTTATTTTTTTGTGTATTTGAAAAAAAAGCCAGAATTTTGAACTTAATGGCTAATTTTATATTTATATGAATAGGTGGTGCAGATGTTATGAATGTAGAATTCTTTCTGTTATTTCATTCATGATTTCTCTTAGTTGTTGCATGAACTATTCTTATTTTTTCAATTAAATAAAAGTATAAATAAAATAAAAGTTTTCCAAATATCACCTTGATGACAGCTCTAAAGTGCAACACAATTTTGGAAAAAAACCAAACAATGTACTTGCTTGATTGCTTGTGGAAAATGGCATAATTATCTAATCCATGTTTGCATATAAATTACAATTTTTAAGTTAAGAGTTGCATAAAATACCAAGTTTAAAATTTCAATTGGACACCTAAGACATTTCTCACTAAGACTTCAGAATTCATTATGACTGCTTAGCATTTACTGTTACAATAGCTGCACTAAAAAATAACATAAGCATATACAGTACAGACCAAAAGTTTGGACACACCTTCTAATTAAAATGGGTTTTCTTTATTTTCATGACTATTTATAAGGCAATAAATCCCACTTATTAACCTGACAGGGCACACCTATGAAGTGAAAACCATTTCAGGTGACTACCTCTTGAAGCTCATCAAGAAAATGCAGAGTGTGTGCAAAGTAGTAATCACAGCAAAAGGTTGCTACTTTGAAGAAACTAGAATATAAGGGGTATTTTCAGTTGTTTTACACTTTTTTGTTTAGTGCATATTTCCACATGTGTTATTCATAGTTTTGATACCTTCAGTGTGAATCTACAATGTCAATAGTCATGAAAATAAAGGAAATTCATTGAATTAAAAGGTGTGTCCAAACTTTTGGTTTGTACTGTATATATATATATATACTGTATATATAGTGTACATATCAGCTATATGCACACTGATTTATAATCAGTGTGCATATAGCTACTGTGTTTGAGAGTAAATACATTAGCTTTTCTTGCTAGCAAAATAGTTGGCAGCTTAGCTCAAGTCTTTCCAATTTTTTTTCAATGAAATCTAAGCTTTGGATTGAAGCTGATCCAAAGCTTGGAAGATCCAAAGCTACATTTACATCCCATGGTAAAACTTGATAATTAGGCCCGAGCAGCAAAGCGCTGCGAAGGCCTATTGTATCTGTACTGTTTATTATTACGATTCTGCCCCCCCAAAGAGGCGCCTTTTTGGGGGCTTTATCATATTCAAAAACTCACCAAACTTGGCGGTCGCGACTAGAAAATTTAAAAATTTTGAATTTTAAGGTTGTCGCAAAAATCGCAAAAAAAATTGCTCAACGACGGCAACTAGCAATTTTCTGTTGACACAATGGTATGAACGTACTTCATCGTAGAGACATGAAATTTGGTACACTTGTAGAGCTCACCAAAAGACTCAGAACTTCCATTTAATGTTATAAGCCAACTATCACAGGAAGTCGGCCATTTTGTATTGAAAGTACATTTTTTACCTCGATTTTGACGTTTACAGCCTTCGTATTTGATCGAACACCTCCTAGGGATTTTGATTGATCGGCTTCAAACTTGGTCAGTCTGATCATAAGGCATGTCTGATTTAAAGTTATCAAATTGGTGAGTTTTGGAGCATGTTGAAGGGGGGTTACCAGGGGTCAAAGTTCACCTACTCACCATGAAACACGAAACTCTTATATTTCCTATACAAAAACACATAGAGGGACCAAACTTTCAGTGATTGATCATCATCAGGTGTCCTAAAATACCCTGTGGTGAAATGATGACATCACTTAAGCCACGCCCCCTGAGAACAGGAAGTGTCATGTTTTACTGTGAACGGTCGCTATCTTAGCCCTTTGACCTAATCAACATGAAACTGTGTCCAGAGACAGAAGACATGTTGGTGTGTTGAGGATTCCAACCCCGACCGGCTTTGACATAGCAGCTGGGCGTGGCGGCGTGGCGAAGTGACCTGTAACGCCGTTGCCATACGTTTGGCTCTGAATTCCACAATTTCGGGCCCAGCTGCTCCAAACTCACTAGGATGGATCCTTATCCACCCACCGACAGGAATTCATAACAAAATGTGGTGGGCGTGGCCTAATTTTTCTATAGCACCCCCTACAGTATTTTAAATGAACAGCCCCAAGCCATGCTTTAACCTAGAATTACGAAACTTGGTACACATGTGTATCATGTCAGGACGTACAAAAAAGTCTCTGAGAGCCATGGTCGAAACCCAACAAGAAGTCGGCCATTTTGGATTGAAGTTCAGATTTGGACCGCGATTTTGACGTTTACAGCCTTCGTATTTGATCGAACTCCTCCTAGGGATTTCGATTGATCGGCTTCAAACTCGGTCAGTCTGATCATAACGCATGTCTGATTTAAAGTTATCAAAACGGTGACTGTATGAGCTTGCTGAAGGGGGGTTACCAGGGGTCAAAGTTCACCTACTCGCCATGAAACACGAAACTCTTATATATCCTGCACAGAAAGTCACAGAGACACCAAACCTTCAGTTATTGATCATCATTAGGTGTCCTAAAAGACCCTGTGGGGAAATTATGACATCGCTTAGGCCACGCCCCCTGAGAACAGGAAGTGTCATGTTTTACTTTGAACGGTCGCTATCTTAGCCCTTTGACCTAATCAACATGAAACTGTGTCCAGAGACAGAAGACATGTTGGTGTGTTGTGGATTCAAGCCCTGACCGGCTGCGATGAAGCAGCTGGGTGTGGCGGCGTGGCGAAGTGACCTGTAACGCCGATGCCATACGTTTGCTTCTAGATTCCACATGTTTCGACCGAGCTGCACCAAACTTGGCCTGAGTGATCCTGTTGTGATGCCTGACAATGCTATGTCATCATATTATGACGTCATCTAAGCCCCGCCCCCTCAGAATGAATTAGAGAGATCTTCTGTGTAATTACATAATAAACAGTCCATGTTCGTCATTTGTAGGGCAATGCTGCCCTCTGCTGCCCACTGAAATAGTTTCATTATTTCAGTAATTCGACACCAGAGGGCAGCATTGCCCTACGGAATGACAGAGTTCAATTTTGTAATGAAGAGGAAAAAATTAAAAATTTGTATTTCTAACACAAAAACTCACAGAGACACCAAACTTTCAGTAATTGATCATCATCGGGTGTCCAATAATATCCAATGGTCAAATGATGACATCACTTAGGCCACGCCCCCTGACAACAGGAAGTCTCATATTTTACTGTGAACAGTCGATAGCTTCTGCACCAAACTTGGCATGAGTGATACTGCTGGGAAGCCTGAAAATTCTATGTCGTCATATTATGATGTCATCTAAGCCCCGCCCCCTCAGAACAGGAAGTGTCATTTTTTTCCTTGGAAAGCTCCGTTTATGGCTCTCTTGACCTAATCAAGATGATTCGGATGATGAGCTCTGTCAATGCTCGCTGCTAGCTGAACCGTGTGGGCGTGGCCAAATGGCGAATATCAGTCCCTCGCCATATGCATAGGTTTGGCTCTAATTCACACATAGATCATCCGATTGGCGCCAAACAGGATATGTATGACCTTTGTTCACCTCTAAAGAGCCCAATGGCTTTGAAATGTAATTTGACTCCACTGCGCCCCCTAAGTTGATACATCAGCTGTATCTCCTCGATGCATCGACCGATCTGCACCAGATTTTTTGACAGTCGTCGGGGAGCGCTGCCAAACGCATTCACACGTGTCGCCCGGTGTTCGGGCGGGGAAAATGCGCGACAGCTTCTGCGGCGGCTAGCGGGCGGCGGTGCTGGAAACTGCGGCAGAGCTTCTGCGGTGGGGAGCGGGCTGCGGCTCTGGAAACCGTGCGAGAGCTTCTGCGGTGGCTGGAACCCCCGCGGTGGCCAATAGGCCGGAGCGGCGCTTGCTGCGAGGGCCGCCCGAGGCTGCTTGCGGCTTTAATTTATGTTTCCATCTTTTCTTTTATCAAGTTCAACAGTGTGAACAATTTTGAAAGGATGAATGACCAAAAATGTCTCTATCTAGATGTGCAAAAGCATTGTACTGACTTCGCTATTGATCATCTGTTAGCTATGAGTGATTTTATGATTATTTGAAAGAATTGTTATAAAATAGTTAGACAACAATTTACAATAATTTTCAAATTTCTCCAGCAAATGCTTTTGAAGCAAGTCCACTGCTCCTAATTGACTTTTGACATTAAAAAAACTGATTAAAATGGACAGGTTCTAACAGACACTCAAAGAACACATCAACTAACTCATGATTTTTCTTTCCTTTATAGATAGTATAGTAGATTTTCCACAATTTGTAAAAAATTTGTAATTCAAAATACATTAGTGAGTTGTCTGGTGGATACTATTCTTTTTGCCACTTGCCCACCAGAGGAAAGCAGCAAGATGAATTGCAAATAAATTGATGGAATATACCCAGCTCAGTAACACTTTATTTGATGGAGTGTGCACAAGACTGACATAACACCTGTCTTGAAGATGAAGGAGTCTTTATGAATGTTTACGACTGTAGTCATGAAGTGTCATTCAGTAAATAATGACACTTTAAATGCAAAGTTGACATTATTCAAAATGTCCTTCTTATGACAACTTGTCATTATCCTTGGCAAAAATGTCTTCATTATGACAACTTAATACCTGAGACAAAAATTGTCTTTGTTATGACAACCTGACATTCACCAAGAATCATCTGTCAAAAATATTGTCATTTGTTAGTCTTAACTGCATAATTGTGTGATATTTCCCCTTAAACACTGGACTAGTTACAGTTGTCGTTAAGTGTTATTACACTGTCAAAAGCTTTAACAACACAGTCATTAATATTTTCCCCACCTGAAATAAAGTGGAACAAGTAGGACCAATAATAAAGATGTCATTAAGTTTTATTACACTGTCATTAATATTAACTCTTACCTCAAGTAAAGTGAAACAAGTAGCAACAATTGTGAAGGTGTCATTGAGTGTCATTACAGTGTCATTAATATTAACTCTTGCCTCAAGTAAAACCTGGCCTTTATTAGGTACACCTGTCCAACTGCTCATTAACCCAAATATTGAATTAGCCAATCACAGGGCAGCAACTCAATGCATTTAGGCATGTAGACATGGCCAAGACGATCTGCTGCAGTTCAAACTGAGCATCAGAATGAGGAAGAAAGGTGATTTAAGTGACCTTTCACTTAAACATGGCATGGTTGCTAGTGATGTTACTGGGATTTTTATGCACAACCATCTCTAAAGTTGGCAGAGAATGGTCAGAAAAAGAGAAAATATCCAGTCAGCGACAGTTCTGTGGGCGCAAATGCGTTGTTTGACCAGATTGGTTTGAGCTGACAAAATGGCAACAGTAACTCAAATAACCAGTTGTTACAACTGAGGTATGCAGAAGAGCATATTTGAAAGCTTCTTTTCAGAGAAAATTAAAAAGAAATCTGAGGATTAATCTGCACATCTACTCTAAAGCCAGCACCAATGCTGTGCCCAAACAAAACAAATACAGGAAAAATGACCCAATTTCAACTACTTAATTATAAAACCCTTGAAGAAATTATAAGTCAATTAAGCTCAAGTTCCTGCTGTCTGGATGTCCTACCCACACATTTCTTTAAGAAAGTCCTGCCTGTCATTGCTAATGATCTGATCCAAATAGTAAACTCATTCCTCTCATTAGGTGATATCCCCCAGGCTTTGAAAACAGCAGTTTTTAAACCACTGATAAAAAAGAACAATCTGGACAAATCACTAATGCAGAATTACAGGCCGATCTCCAACCTCCCATTCATCAGCAAAGTTATTGAAAAAGCTGTTTAAACAATTAAGTAGCTTCCTAACGATAACCAACCGCTTTGACTCCTTCCAGTCTGGTTTTTGTGCTCACCACAGCACAGAGACTGCCCTTGTAAAAGTGTTCAATGATATCCATATAAATATGGACTCTGGGAGAACCACAGTGCTGGTACTGTTGGACCTCAGTGCAGCTTTTGACACTGCTGATCATGACATTTTACTGAATCTACTGGAGAGTTGGGTCGGGCTCTCCGGTCCAGTGCTTAACTGATTTGAATCTTACATAAAGAACAGGGATTTCTTTGTTTCAATTGGAAACTTCTCATCAAAGAGGTCAAAGGTCACATGTGGGGTACCCCAAGGTTCAATGCTGGGACCCCTCTTATTCAATATTTATATGCTCCTACTACCTCAGGTTATAACAGGAATTAAGATTAGCTACCATAACTATGCAGATGATACACAGCTCTACATTACAATGTCACCAGGTGACTCTGAACCTATCCAAGCACTGAACAGATGCTTAGAACAAAGCGAAAGAGGAGTGATCTAGAGTCAATGCACAGCCTCAGTTAATACAACTAAAACCTAGCGGTCAGGCCCAAAACTTGGGAGTAGTGATGAACTCTGCCATGAACCTTCAGAGCCACATAAAGACAGTCACAAAGTCAGCCTTCTATCACCTGAAGAACATCTCCAGGATTAGAGGACTTATGTCTCAGCAAGATCTAGAGAAATTTATCCATGTATTTGATCACTGCAACAGCGTCTTCACAGGTCTGTCCAACAAATCAATCCTCCAGCTGCAGCTGATCCAGAATGCTGCTGCTCATGTTCTCACTAAAACCAGGAAGATAGAGCACATAACGCCAGTTTTAAAGTCCCTAAACTGGCTCCCTGTAGCTCAAAGAATAGACTTTAAAATACTGTTGTTAGTTTACAAATCACTGAACGGCTTAGCAACACAATACATTGAAGATCTGTTGTTGTTGTATCAACCTTCCAGACATCTCAAGTCTTCTGGTTCTGGTCTGCTCTTCATCCCCAGAACCAGAATCAGAACCAAATGAGGAGAAGCAACATTCAGCTTCTATGCACCACAAATCTGGAACAAACTTTCAGAAAACTGTAAAACAGCTGAAACATTGACTACCTTTAAACCTCGACTAAAAACCCACCTGTTTAGAGTTGCTTTTGAAACATAATCAATTACGAATTTAATGAGGGCACTTGACTTAATGTAATGTTTTGATTGTTGATTCTATGTTGCATGACTTTGTGTTTTTGTGTTTGTTATGATGTAAAGCACTTTGAAATGCCTTGCTGCTGAAGTGTGCTATACAAATAAAATTTGATTTGATTTGATTTGAAAGCATAACACTTTGAACCTTGAGGAGGGTTGGCTACAGCAGCAGAAGACCACACCAGGAGCTACTCCTGTCAGCTAAGAACATAAATTTGAGGCTATGATTCATTCAGACTCACCAAAATTGGACAATAGCAGATTGGAAAAACATTGCCTAGTCTGATGAGTCTTGATTTCTGCTGCATCATTCGAATGGTAGGGTCAGAATTTGGTGTGAACAACATGAAAGCATGGATCCATCCTGCCTTGTATCAAGTGTTCAGGCTGGTGGTGCAATGGTGGGGGGATGATTTCCTGGCATACTTTGGGCCCATTAATACAATTAATGCATTGACACAATACTCAATTGTGTCACAGCCTACCTGAGTATTGTTGCTGACCATGTCCATCCCTTTATGACCACATTGTACGCATTTTCTGATGGCTACTTCCAGAAGGATAACATGCCATGTCATAAAGCGCGAACTATCTCAGACTGTCCTGTTCATTAAAGTGGACTCATTTTCATGTTCACTTGAATAGCCTCCACAGTCACCAGATCTAAATCCAATAGAGAACCTTTGGGATGTGGTGGAACAGGAGATTCACATCAAGGATGTGCAGCCGACAAATCTGGACAGCTGCGTGATGCTATCATGTCGACAAGGACCAGATTCTCTTGATCTGGTCCTTGTTCATTATTGAATGAACATTCCATTCAATAAGGAATGTTTCCAGTACCTTATTGAATGTATGCCACAAAGGATTAAGGCAAAAGGGAGTCTAACCTGGTACTAGCACTTTGTACCTAAGAAAGTGACCGATGAATGTATATAAACAATGAACTGGTCCAAGTTACACTTTTTAAACATACTGAAATATTCAAGACAGTTTAGGGTGGTATTTGTATACTTTTTACAATTGTCTGGCTTTTGCACATTTGAATTTATCTCAGATTTGAGGAAAAAAAGTTTCAGGCAGACAGCCATTGTTACAGAGTCAGATCTACAATGCATGTTTTAGCTGCAGTTATATGTTCCCTCTTAAACTATACACAGCCAATCAGTTTCCTGATTGTTTTTTACGCCCATTGTTATGGCAACTGTGACAAAGCCTTGGGTGGGTTTTTAGGGCTGTGTGTCTAACTGTATGTGTCATTGCTGATTTATCAGGGCACAGAATTTTATACAGAGAGGAGTGCAGCAGCTCAGCCACACACACAATCTACCAGTGTTGTATAAAGTACTGAAATCTCAGAGTCAAGTAAAAGTACAAGTACCTCTCCAAAATATGACTTTGGTAAAAGTCCAAGTCACTGACTGAAATGTTACTTGAGTTAAAGTCTTAAAGTATCTGAAACTTCTTGTACTTAAGTATGGAAATTACTGTAAAAATGGATGTACTCAAGTAATGTAATGAAAAGTACAAGTAAAAAGTAAAACAAAGCAAATGCAGTTTGAATGACATTTTTTATATTTTGGTAAACTTGTCAAATACACTTAAAATAATGTACCCAACCAAGTGCAGGCAAAATTAAACCTGCTAATAGATATACCTGCAGGCATCATTTAGTTAAGAAAATTAGGTGCTTTACCTATAGCACAAGGTTAACTTGACCTGCTTTACAACTGAACCAGCTTCTTAGTATACCCTCCAGGACAGAAAATACAAAGTTTTTGTAAGCCTTAAGTTTTCCCTTCAAGTAAGGTCAGTGCTGAAAATGAGAAAAATAAATAGTACAGAAAATGCGGCCAACATGAAGAAAAAGAGCTGTTACGATTACTCTACTTCACAAATCAGTGAATCAGTCAATGCTACAGTCAGTAGGTGGTGCACACAACTGGTCATTATGCAAAAGAAAAAAAGAATTGGGAGGGAAATGCAGCTTATTGGCATCTGTAAACCTGGTTTTGAACTTGCATGCCTTTCCTATATTCGTTAAATTTAGTCTAAATTGCTATCGCTATGGCTTCTGTCCCCCCTTGAACAGAGGAGTCTAGGTAGCCTGCTACAGTCAACATTAAGCCTAAGCTAAATACACCACGTGTGGAACTGAAACAATGCCAAACAAAGTTCATTTATGGTCAACGTTTCACAATACAATAGTACCTAGTGACCAAGTAAGGAGGAAAGTTATTAGGTTAGCTTAATTTTGGAAAAAAGCATGGCTCTCCTCTCCTCCTGTTAGCCGGGTCGCGAGCGGATGACATCACGCTGGCAAGGAGACGGCAAGGCACGATGACGTCACAGAGATACAGAATTTAATTCAATAGAAAACACTGTCTGAATTTAACAAGAAACTTCAGAGTATACAGAAGTACATTTTTACCTGAGACAAAAGAATTAAAAGAAAAAGAACAAAGACGTCTTTGGAGACAGCTGATGCTTAAAAGCAAAACAGGGCAGTTGTCTGAATTCTTATTATTGAGCATTCCCTTTTCTAGTGAAGGCGTTTCTCTTTGTTAATATATGCAAATAGGGCGTACCCCTGTTTTGACCAACCAAGAGCTACCTTGGAAAATACTTAGACCTTCCCCTGAGTTTTAATGACAAATATCAAGAGTCATTTTAATTATTAAAATTATAAGTTATTTTCACAAAACCTATCTTGCTCCTCTGCAGTCAACTTCTCCAAAGATTTGAATCTTTACCTTATCACAAACAATAATGAGATAGAAGTCTTTTCCAACCTGTAAAACATAACATTCAAACCATTCTCTTTTGATTCCAATATTGTCATAGTTAGCACATTTTCAAATACATTTCCCTTTACTAGATTATTATTTGTATCTTGGGTAATATACTTTAATCTAACACACTGTTGCTATTAATATTAAGAGGTATATCAGAAATTAAACTAAGTGTTTTCCAAGATTCCTAAGTTGTGGTCAACTCCAGATGCAACTCTGAACTCCTGAGAAACCCCCGACCTCTGACCTGCGAGCCGGGGAAGATATTCTTTATGGCCTCCTAATTTAAAACCTTTCAAGAGCTTTGTGTTTTATGGCTGGTCTAAATTACAACCTTGCCAAAAGAATGTTTATCTGTGAACTCCTGCCTTGCATCTGCTTTTGTCCAAATGGAATGTTGGTCTACTTAAACGCACATGGCATTAGTTAAACCATCAAAAATAGCCATGCTTCCTTAACACAAGCTATAGTTACTGAAACAGGAGGATTATAACCATTTCATAAGACGTTACCTCGATGTGTTTCTTCAAGTTGGACGGGGAGTTTTTGTAAGATAGAATTTCCACATCTTCGGGCAGGAATAACATACACTGCATGCGGTACGACGAATCTTTAACACCCACGAAAGAGTATATTGTGTTTAAATAAGGCCATGGGCTCTCATCACCAGTTGGTGGTTCCCCTGGCGCCGTGTCCGACGTAGTTGCAGTCGTTGTGGTCTCCGTCTCCTCCTCCATGTGGCTGCTGCTGATTGCGAGACTTGCTTTGTGTTTAATGGGAGAAGCGAAACAGGTGTATCCTATTGGAGGTGATGAACAAGCCCAGGCAAGTAGGCTACAGACTTTGTTCGGTAGCCTACTTGCTACTTGCTAATCAGTAGGTGGGATCAAAACACTTGCGTTTCTCTCTCTCGCTTTTTTGTAACGAGTAACTAAACCACACATTGAAAATGTATCGGAGTAAAAGTACGCAATTAAGTTCGGAAATATAGTGAAGTAAAAGTCATCAAAAATTTTCATACTCGAGGAAAGTATGAAGTACTCCAAAATATACTTAAGTAAAGTAGTGAAGTATTTTTACTTCGTTACTATACAACACTGCAATCTACAGTATGTTCACAATGCTGGCAGAGAGGCAAACTGCTGCAGGGCGGTGCATTTTCATCTTTGGATCAGCAAAAAAATTTGTTTTGTCTGACTGAGACTCAAGACTGGAGTATACAGACCCAAAACCACATGCATGATTACCAGTGGGAAAAACAATTATAAATCCTACATTTATTCCAGTTCATGTTTATTTAAATTTTAAAAAGCTGTCAGGATTTTTTTACACCTAACAATGTAAAACATCAGGAGGTATTTCTTTTTGTAACCCTAATTTGTTGATAACCCTTTTGAAAGCTTAGAGGAAGGTCAACAATAAATTAACAGAAAGCCCAGGAACTATAGCAGTACTATAGTACTCGTGGTTAGAAACTGACTAAGCACAAAATGAACTCAGTCAGAGCCTGTTACTCAGATCCATATGATTCAAAACATGACAATTCATCACAGCATGGCTCCACCTGGAAATTAGGCTCATACTAGGGGTGGTATGCTCCCCTTCAGAATTCAGTGGGGAAACATGGGAGGGGGTTGATCATTAGGACATCAAATTGGATTGCAGAAGTTGAAAAGCTGGAAAGAATCTGCAACGGTGGTTTGGAAAGCACTTTGTACAAAAAGCTGTAGTTTGACAGAATGAATTATAGACTGAAATGGGGGAGGATTAAAGTCATGCAAATCACAGGGTGAGACTGTAATGAGGGGGACACAGTCAAGGAGAGGTAAATCTAGCAATGTGAAAAGCTTAAGAAGTTGAAATAGAAAGCTCACAAATGAAGAACAAAGCCAGGTAAAGACAACATGATGATATGTACGACAGGAACAGCTCAGGGACTTCCTTTGATCAGTGCACAGATTTTATTTAAAAGTTAAAAAGTGAATTTCACAACATTTATCTGTACATCAATGTGCAGATCACATACTGAAGGCCTGCCCAATTAATTAAAAAAAACAATCTAATTCAGAGGATATCTGTCTGAAAATCTGGGCTCAGTCCAAGGAATTAAATCACTTCAACCTGCACTTTTTAAACTTCCTCATCAGGAAGTGGATTTTAAGAGCTGCAAAACTGAGAATGAAACTATTCCTCTTGTTTCATTTTGGATGACATCTATTTATTTTTGTTTTGCAACAATATCTTAGGCCACGCTATATGATGGAGCAGTGTTGGTTGGTCCAAGAATCTTTCTAAATGGAGACTGTATGCTTTACCCATGAATGGATTTTCCAGTTTCTTCACTGACTCTGAAAATATAGCCTTTGTATTAATTGGCTGCTCTTAATTGCCCGTAGGATATGAGTGTGTGTATGCGTGTGCATGGCTGTTTTTCCCTGAATGTCAACAGGTTCAGGGTGAACCCAGATTCTCTCCCAATTATCCTGGAGATAGTCACCAGCCTCCTATGATTCTGCATGCATAAGGTGATATAGACTATGGATGGATGGACTTCTGAGTACAGCATTCACCTTCTGCCTCTGCCAAAATGACACCCAGCCACTTATGCTGCCCTTGATTTGCCTCAGAACTGTTCAAATCTAGACTTGGTAAATCCATAGAAGTTAAGTCAGCATGAGTATCTCATTAGTGTAATAAATGTTGAAATAAATGTAATAAATTATGAAATCTTTAAACACAAGAAAATAGTCAGCCTGCTGACAGTTAACAGTCGTTCCAGTCAGCCATTTGCATTTGCAAAATTCTTGATGTGCATACTGATATTGCAATGATGATGTGTTTTGGCTGAAAAACATATCACGATATAAGCTTTTCAAATCAATCGACATCTGAAATACTACCAAACTATTGATGTGACCAGAAGTTATGAGGCATGATGGAAAAACTTTAAATTGCTGCTGCACAACTAGCTCAACAGGGTGTTTATAGATAAAGAGTAAGTGAGTTAGTTGATGCCACCAACCTTGCTTGACTGACCGTGAGAGGTTGAGTGGTTAACCCTCCTGTTATGTTGCAGGTCAAGTTGACCCGTTTTAAAGTTAAAATTTTTTTTTAAAATAGTTGGAAGTATTTTTTTTGCATGAAACTTTTTCTATTTGTCTTAATAGGTGCACTCTACATATAAATTGAAAATTTATTGATTTTACACATGCGTCGACTTTTTACATAGATACAGTTTGGGTCAATTTGACCCGGCAGTCAATTTGAAGTGCAAAAAAGATTTAAAAATGTCCAATTCTATATATTTCCTTGCAGCTATGAACCATATTTCATCCCACACACACACAAACACAACACACATACATGCACACCCCGACACACACAAGCCCACTTTCCCACTATTCTCTTTACTTCACTAGGAAACTGCGAGAAAGCAGGTGTTCATACAACTTCTGACGGGAACATTTTCTGTTCCCATGGGCAAACTCCACCCACACTGAGTGACATTCAGCAGAAGTGGGGGAAAACATAAATATTCTCTGCATGACTCATTTATCTTGATTTTAATCAGCGGGTCAGTTTGACCCTGAACAGTATGTGTGTCTCAAGTTCAATTATAAAGATCACCCATTGAAAAAAAGAATCAAAATGTAATATGAAAAAATTTACCAAAGATCAATTTCAAGGAAATTATTGTTTTTCATGTCTAGGTTTTTTTCCAAATGAGTAAATGAGTAGGTTGTCGTCATTGATCCTTAATTTCTGAGAAATAAAAAAACATAATTGTCAGGAATCGGTGCGGTGAGGGGTGGTGAGGCAGACGCAGCAGACCCAGGTAAGGTGAATGATTGATTTTAATCAGGAAGACACACAGTCCAGCAACAGGCAGCACGCACATTAGACGAGGACCCGACAGAGACGCAGAGACACAGGTGACACTAAATACACATGGGGTAATTAGGGAACGAGAAACTCCTGGGAGTAATCGAGGGGAGAACAGGACAACACGGAGACACAGAGACACAGAAAACTCGAAACTAACACACAGAAAACACAGAACATGACAATAACTGTTTTTCAAATATTTCAAATATTGATTGAAATGGTTAGTATTGGAGTTAATAATCAGATACAAAAATGTTTTGGAATATTTTTTTTGTTTCTGACACTATTGCATGATTTAACACTCCCAAGGTCAAATTGACCCACGAACATTATTGCTGTACCTCAGAAACTAACATAACAGGAGAGTTAAAGCCTTTCCTATGCCAATATCTTCCAGAATCGTGTGCATTTCTGGATCAGACGTCAGTGTAACTATTGAAAATTCTATCAAACATATTACCTATTGATATTGATAAGGTGACTTTTGCATTGTATATTGTTATTGATTTATTGTCCAGCCCTACTTAGAGGTCCATCTATTCTTAATGCATTCTGAAACAATTTGCATTCCTCTCTTTTAAGTATGCCATATTATGAAAAAAAACAGTGAGAATTCAATCGCATTTCAAAGCAGAAGCTTTCAGGAAGATCTTTAAGCTGTTGAGCTATTACAGAACTGCTTGAAAAACTGGTGATATTCTGACAAGCTGACACTATTAAAAGCTCAAATGAGTTTCAGATGTGTGTTTTGCATGTTATAGTTTAAGCCACTGGATGATGATATGTCCCCCTAATAAAGAAGATTAGGGCCACTGAAAAAAGTCAGAATTCAAACTTTTTTAATGAGAATTTCAACCTTAATCTCAGAATTCAGACTTTCTTCTGAAGTCAAGTCAGAATTCTCAGATTAAAATCAAGAGTATGAGAAAAATTCAAAATTCTGAGAAAAAAGTTGGAATTTTGACTTTTTTCTCATAATTTTTACCTTAATCTCAAAATTCTGACTTTAATTTTAGAATTCACACTTAAAAAATATGAATTCTGAAAAACAAGTCAGATGCCCTAAACCCTCTCCTGTATTCTCCAGATGAGATGTCCAAAACAAAAAAGAAAATCCAGTACTTTCTAAAGACTGCTTTCTGAATGTCACTTAAAAAGCAAGCATCAAAAAAGGGAATTAAGCAACAATCACTCTTTCTGTATCAAACAGCTCTCCTAATCTGTGTGTGAAAAAGACTGACTGTCTGCCTGCTTTGATATGACAGTAGTCAACCTCTTACGATCCCTGAGTTGAGATGATGAGAGATTCACCTGATGAATCAATGACTCATGAGTCATTACTGGTCTCCAGTGTGGTTTCCGTTCCCCTTAAGATCAAAAGTGAAGTGGTATGAAGTTTAATTTCTGCTGAACAATAAAGAGTACAGCTGTACATAATCTAACAAGGTCTCTGGGTGTCCGGTGTTGTTTTAATACGAGGTGAGCAAAGCAGCGGGGGTGTACGCCTCATTTAACTCCTCAGATCCTAATAGATGGAGGAGCCCCGACAGCGCATCTCTGCGCACTCAGAAAGCTTAATCAGCCGTGCACCCATGTGTGCTTCAGCCCACGCAACGTCCTCCACATGTAAGAGTACATTTCCGAAATGACGAAAAGCTCAAATCATCCAGAGTTTCACCAAAGACTTTCAACTTCTACATAGTTCAGAATGAAAGCATCATCTGAGGGTTATGAAAGGCCAACATTAAAGAATGCCATGTAGAGAGAAGTGATGCGAAAATGAAATAGAAGCAATACAATGCATACAAAACATCTACAAGGATTGAAGGTGTCCAAACATGGGAAGAACCTGATCTAGAATAATAGCAAGCAAATAAAAACAACAGCGATCAACAGTGATCACTAGATCACTAGTGAAATCACTTTCACTATATTTTGACACATATAGTGAAAGTGTGTTATTGCAGCTTAAAAGCAACTAGGAAGAAGATGCCAAAGTGGAACATCACTTCAACCTAGCAAGTTATCAATTATTCTTTCTAATTTTTTTTAGAAAAAAAATAAACTCAAGAACCAGATATATAAAGGGTATTGTTCAAATGGGCAAGAGACATCAATTAACCAGAACAAGTACAAACCGAACAAATTTTTATCCAAAGGCAATAATTGCAAATGCAGCACAATGAACTGTGGGTTCTGTTTTCAGATGTTTGACAGACAAGAACACTAGTATGTTTCGTAATTTTGCTTTTAGTCATATTACAAATAAATCCCTCTGTGTGTATGTTTGATTTGATTTTACTCTGTATTTTATTTTCTTCATTAATTTCATTCTGATCAAGACAATTAGTTTTGAAAAACTATCAACATGATTGTGACTGGTATTTGTACAAAACAAACCTGCTCATGATTAAAGATTTAATGTTTTGGGACTGAAAAAAGTAGACCTCTTCACACCCTCATTGGTCTTCTGTATAAATAATAAAAACCGGAACATGCTGCATTGAAGGACAGTCCCATATCTTCTATTGCCTCGCCTCCCTGGAACATTAATAAATCATCAAATGAGGTGATGAATAATTTCTGACAGGTCACCTAATACTGCATCACCAAGTTTCTGTCATGCTGAACTTTCACATCTGGATTTCAAAGACCAATTTCTTTCACAGCCTGGCTTTTGGATGTTACTGAAGAGATTAGGAGGTGAAGCGTGGTGTCTATATTTCTGCTTTCCCAGGTAAATGTGCTTCAAAATGCCTAGACAGCAGGATCAACTCAAATGGGTTCAAGTTGAGACTCTAAATACATTTCCCAGAATGTATTTTTTTTTTATTAAGATTAACTTAAAGATTTTTAAACACACTGGACAAATATTTGCTTAGTGTTGGAATGGCATCATGGTGAGTTGAACATTATTTGTACCAGTCAATTGGATAATTTAAATTATATGTACACTGGAAAACATTTGAAGGTGGTTTAACTTGAAAATGAAAGTTCTCCTGCTGCCTTGAAAATGCAATTTAAGTCAACAAGAATATTCTTTTGGTTTTTAACTCAGAAATTAAAGTTCATGAAGTTGATTTAACAACAAGAGATGAGTTGTCTAAACATTGTTTTTAAAGTTAATTAATCTTGAGTTGTGAGTGTAACCCATATGACTTTATGATTTGATATGAATTATAGCCTGTAATACACCATATTACCATTAGGTGGCAATAAATAGCTTCAAAGTAGTCTAAAGCTACAGTGGTGCGCTACAGCATATGGGCCAGAACAACCAAAGAAGAAGGGGAAAAAAAGCTTTGTTTGGTCACTTTATTGATAAAACTCAGTTTCCTTTTCAATATTTTTCAAGAAATAGTTTTCATCTGCCGCTGATTTTCGATGCCCATGTATCTAGACCCGGAAGAAATTTGTTTTTGAGATTGATTTGCTCTTTTTTTCTCTTGGTGTGAATCTCCGGTGAGTTCTGTGCTATAATTAGTTTGGTTGGCTATCGATTAGCCACAAGTTTATTTATTTTTTTGTTAAGTATTAAAAGTTCGATTGTAATTTTATTTTATACTTTCAATGTTAAAAGGGGGGAAACAATCGTAGTTACTTGTTCATGGGTGAGAATACAAGTTCTCTACACAATGTTTTGTATGTGAATTAGCATTGCTCACTAAGGCTATTCTTCTGATATTGCGCCTTTTCCTTCTGAAATACTGATACTGATAAAGTATATAATGACAGTGAGTCAGTGACATTTGGTCAGGAGAGGCAGGTGAGGATTGCACAACCTCTCGCTAACTGCGCTGGCTGCCATTTGATGAGAGCATGTTCCTCCTGTCTGTAGTCACCAATAAAATGGTTAAAAAACATTTAATATATGAATTGATTTTCCATAACTTAGCTTATGTATGCAATGTTTGTTGTCACCAACTGTGTGTGTAATGTGTTTCGTGTGCTGAGGAGCGATCATAAATGGCAGAAAACAGATTCGAGGTGAGGTGGGCGTTCATGATCCCAGACATTGGTCTAGTGACTCTATGTCTGCAGAATAAGAGACAGCAAGTTAGCCATGCAGTAAATAAGTCAAGTGCAGCAATATATTTATTGTTTTCTCCTCTCTCCTGGCGTCAACATGGAAGACTTTATTTCTTCACTTAAACTATTTTCTAAAGTTAATATTCAATGGAAGCAGGAACTAATCCTAAAGGACCACCAACACCAGAGCTCAAAGGTTTGCTTCAAACTATGAGACGGAAGGGTACTGCTCGTTTCAAACGATAAGAAAAGACAGGGTTTGTGGATGTTCTGACTAGAAACTGTTTTCTGCTTTCCTTCCTTCTTTTATCAACTTATGGCACTGTGTGGACTCAGATGGGATTTTGTGACTTAAACCAAACATGCGGTCGACCACTCATATTCAAAATCAGGTCGTGCTGAAAATGTTTGGCATGTCGAGGATAGACTTGGCTTTGGATGAAAGTATATTTATGAGCAGAATGAGGAGCGCAAGGACTTCATTTATAAGTAAAGGTAAGACGGCAGTAACATTTTTTGTTTAGTTTATTAATGAAATGTGGTTTTGTGAGCTACAGTTTGTATGTGTAAAGAATGCAGAAAAGAAACATAACCCACAAACTGCTGTGTTAGATTAACTAATAGCAGCTGTAGCTCTGCCACAACGATCACTTATTAATAATCGCAAAATAAATGTTAAGCATAAAATCATATCACTGCAACAGACTGAATGTTCTGTCCTTTGTGTGGGAAACATTTGAGTGCTTTTTTTGTTGAATTCTGAAACAAAGTGGCGCTGTTGTCAGTTGCTATGGCAACGAGTCTGCGTGTAGATTGGCCGCTACAGAGAGTGAGAAAGAAATGATTTTCCCTTTGCTGTGGAGCATAGCACTAAATTAACTAGAAAATTTCATAAGAAATTTAAACGGGGCCTGCCAAAGTGTGCCTGTCGGTTGGAACCCAGCGTTCTGATGCTAAAAGTTAGCATTGATGCTAAAGCTTACTTTAGCACCACATGCTCTCAATGTACTCGAGAGCATGTGGACAGTCACAAGCATGTTGACTAACATGGACTTAGTCAGTCACTGTCCTCCCTATGCATTGCTATGGCAGGTCCTAATAATACCTACTGTACATGTCCAAGTTTCATTGAGTTAACGGAATTATTCTACTGCGGCAGTGCAGCTATGGATGGCATATTAAACAATCGTCTTTTTGCCCTCCAGCATTGTCCACATGCGGGAAATTTCCATATGCAGACAACATGTAGGGGGGCTATATTTGTAAATCTGATTTTGATTAAGTCAGTGCCTCACCAGCCGTGACAAGCCTCTTATGCAGCGTTTTGGGGAAATTGTAGTGGCGATTTTACAGAAGAGCTACGGATTCAATATTTTAGAGGGAATAATTTTAATCAATGCAGTTTCTAAATTTCAAATCTCAGAGAAAAACCTCCTTACACATATTTTTGTGTAGAAGTACTTTTTTTTGCCTTCTCGCAATTTTTTTACAGTCTGACTGGAGGCTTATTGTGTGTGTGAGTGCTGGCGTGGGTGTGTGGGTGTTATAATGCAGGTGGTTCTCTACCTGCAGCTCTCAGGTCAGTATGTAACTGTGTTAATTACTTTCCTCGCTCTGTAATTCTGTTTTATGTTGGCTCATTAACCTGCTTCAAGCTGACACCTTCTGCTGCTGCCTTCTTCCTCTCCGCTTACTCTTGCTTTGCTCTCTTCTCCAAACTTTTACAGCTTCAACTTCTTTTTGTTTCTGAAGTTTGTGTTTTGTATTTCACCTACCCATCTGTCTACCCTGCTCTCTTGCCATGGCGATTGAAGTGTCTCATTTGTTTTAAAGGCTATAATCTGCAGCTCTCGTTCCTATATCTCCCTCCCATCAATCTCTGAATTTTTTGACACAAGCTGATTTGCATATGACTCTTAATGTTCACTCTCAACATCTAACCTCCACTTTCTGTGAAATTCATCCATGTTTCTGGCTTACTGTTCTCTCAGGTTCTTATTCCTTATTTATCTTTGTGAATCATGCACAATTTAAAATAACAGGATGGGGGCTGCAGTCTCCCAGCCATTAGTTGCAATTTTCCCTGCTTCAAATATTGACTTGGGTCTTTTAACTGGTTGGATTTACGTCTGGGCGATGTATTGAGCATACTCGATATATCGCAATATTTTCAATTTGCGATAGTTAAAATGGCTATATTGCAACTATCGAGTATAAATTGTCGTTCAAATAATAAACTTTCGCTGTAAAATTCACTGCGAAACTAAACAGCAGCGACAAACAAAACAATTGAAATAACTAACGGTAACAACTAGGGAGTTTAATAAGTCTGCCACCACGGCTTCTTTTCACAGGAAGTGGTTGAAATTGAAAGAGACTCTCCTGATCAACTGCCACCAAACTTTCCACCTGAGGGGGACAAACCAGCTGCACGGGAAGGACCCGGAAGAGTGGGTAAAGAAACTGGGGGACAACAACAGCGAGGTGGCTGAACCAACTCAACTGGGTCCCCTGGTAACACATGAGCTGGCTTCAAATGGTCCACCGAAATACTCTCCTGATTACCCCCCAACTCCACCAAAGAATCCTTAGGTCCCCTCTCCAAAACACGGAATGGACCATCGTAAGGAGGCTGATGTGGTGAGCAGTGTGAGTCATGGTGGATAAATACATACTTGGCAGACATTAGGTCCTTTGGCACAAACACCTGTGGAAGGCAGTGATGTGCTAGATTCCCCATTTAGAACTGTTCTACTCCCCTGGGAATCAACCGATCCCGCTGGACCCAGAATTCTCCTGGTACCATAAAAGGCTGGCCCAGGACCAACTCAGGTGAAGAAAACCGCAGGTCATCTTTTGGAGCCGAACACAGGCCCAACAAAACCCAAGGCAGGCGATCTATCCAGCTATTATCCACCAATGAGGCCCACAATGAAGCCTTCATTGTGCAGTGCAATCCTCTCACAAAGACCATTGGCCTGCGGATGGTAGGCAGCAGTACGGTGGAGTTAACCCCAAGGATCTCTACCACTGCAGTGCACAACTCTGAAGTGAACTGGGACCTCTGTCGGAGGTCAAATCCAATGGCACACCAAACCGGGACACCCAGGAGGAGATAAATGCCAGAGCCACATCAACCGAAGTGGTTGACGACAGCGGAACTGCCTCCGGCCACCGAGTAGTTCTGTCCACCATCGTCAGGCGATAGGTAAAACCTCTGGAAGGTGGAAGCGGCCCCACTAAGTCCACATGCACATGTTCAAACTTCCTTTGCGGAAAAGAAAAGTGCTTCAGTGGAGACTTGGTGTGCTGTTGCACCTTGGCATGCTGGCAAGCCAAACATGTCTGTACATCTTTATGGAGTCCCGGCCACACAAACTTTGCCCCTACCAGTTTAACAGAAGCTTTAATGCCCGGGTGTGAAAGGGAATAAACTGCATCAAAAACCTGCCAACGCCAACTTGTAGGGACCAAAGGCCGAGGTTTGCCAGTCGAGACATTGCGCCACTCTCATAAAAGGAGACTTCCTCTAAATGCAAACTGGATTCAGCCGCTTTAAAGGCCAGAATATCCCGGTTGGTCAGTTGGTCTGTGGCCATGGCGAGGTAGTCCACACCTAAATTCACAGAAGCAAACTTTGCTCTGGATTGACAGTCAGCCACCAGATTATTCTTGCCAGCCACATGCTGAATGTCAGTGGTGAACTCTGAAATGGCAGACAAATGCCGGTGTTGCCGAGCCGACCATGGTTCAGAAACTTTTGCCATTGCAAAAGTGAGAGGCTTGTGGTCAACAAAAGCAGTAAAGTCCCTGCCCTCAAGCATGAAGTGGAAATGCCATGTTGCCAGAAAAAATGCAAGCAGTTCCTTATCAAAGGTGCTAGATTTTTTTTGAGCATCCCAGAGTTTCCTGCTAAAAAAAAGCAAGGGGTTGCCAGGCACCATCAACCCATTGCTCACAAACTGCCCCAACTGCTTAATCAGAGGCATCAGTTGTTAGAGCCACAGGAGCCACTGGAGATGGATGAGCCAAAAGCGCAGCATTAGCCAAAGCCTATTTGGCATCATCCCTCTCGGGGATCCACTCTATCTGCTGGTCCCATTTTTTCCCTCTAAGTGCTTCATACAAGGGGTGCATGAGGAGAGCTGCCTGTGGGATGAAACGGTTATAAAAGTTTACCATCCCCAAAAATTTCTGCAGGGGCTTCACTTAGGGAGGGTGGGGAAAAGTGGAAACTGCTTCAACCAGGTAGGGGAACCGCCCGCTTCAACCAGGTAGGGGAACTGCCCCTTGAGAAGACACTTTGTGTCCCAGGAACTCAACAGCAAGCAGTCCAAACTGGCATTTAGCTGGGTTCACGGTCAAGCCACGTTTACTGAGTCTCACAAATAGCTGACAAAGGAGCACCATGTGTTCTTCCGCAGAGGGACTAGCCACCAATATGTTGTCCAAATAGACGAACAAAAACAGCATACCCTGCAAGACCGAATCCATTAGCTGCTGGAAAGTCTGCGCTGCGCCTTTAAGACTGAAGGGCATGCATAAAAACTCATAAAGACCAAAAGCGTGATAACTGCGGTTTTGGGTACATCCAAGGGATGCACTGGAACCTGATGGTAACCAAGTCCACTTTAGAGAAAATGGTTGCTCCAGCCAGGCGGGCAGAAAAGTCCTGAATGTGAGGAATTGGGTACCTGTCATTACTGGTTTTGTTGTTAAGGCGCCAAAAATCCCCACGGGGTCGCCAACCCCTGACTGCTTTGGGAACCATGTGCAGATGCCCATGGACTTTTGGAGCACTGTGCAATGCCAAGACACTCCATGTTTGCAAACTCCTCTTTCACTATTGCTAACTTAGCTGTGTCTAGACGGCGCGCTCGCGCTAAAAACGGTGGACCGACCGTAGGTATACAATGTTCCACCCCATGCTTTGCCATGGTAGCAGAAAATGTGGGAACTGTTAAAGATGGGAACTCTGCTAACAGATGCTGATACTCATCACCTGTGGCAAGCATGTTGGCAAGGAGTCGATGGCCGGGACCACTACGTTTACAGGGGTATGTATCAAAAGACACAGCATCTATTAAGCAGCTATTAATAACATGTCTTATTAACCTAAAAGCACACAAAAAATCTGCTCCCAAAATAGGTAGACACAGAAGCTATTACAAAGTCCCACTGAAACTGACGTCCGTTGAAACCAAAGGTCACCAACCTCAATCCAAAAGTGCGAATTGGGGTGCCGTTAGCCGCATCCAGCTGCAGTCCGTTACTTTCACACAAAACGGGCACGACACTCCGCTGTGCACCCGAGTCCACCAGGAAACGCAGTCCAGAGACCTCATCCATGATGAAAAGCAGCTTGTCCAAGTTGCCGGCATACACAGCTGCTAGCAAGCGCTGGCGCTGTCATTTCCCTGACGCACGAACAAACATGAAGGAATGCAGCGCTTCGTCTTCACTCCGAACCGGCGATGGTAGAAGCACTGAACGTTGTCCTTTCGTCGCTCCGTCACCTCAGCCACAGCATCAACAGGCTCCGACTCTCCTTGAGTCACACCTGGTAGAAATTCTTTCATACTGGCTGGAAGCCAACAAAATCCGGTCCGCTTCTTCAGCCAGGGAGCGACAATCCTTTGTCCGGATCAGCAGAGAGCTGGCCAGAGCGGTGCGAACAGGTGGAGGAAGGTGGCGCAGAAACAAATGCATAAAAAGGAAACATCTCCCAAGTCAAGTAATGCCAGCATGTTCTCCATCTGCTTGGAGGGCTTGTGATCCCCCAAGCCATTCAGAGAGAGCAAGCGATCGGCCCACTCTGTGTCTGACAGTTGGTAGAGCCGAAGCAGATTCTCTTTGAACGCACTGTATTTGTTAGCGCTTGGTGGGTTCCTCAGCAGACCCATCAGATGGCGGGTGGAAACGAAATCCAACACAGCAACTACTGTACATGGAAGTACTTGGTCTCTTCTGTGGTATCCCACGGAGATGAAACTGGGCTTCCACATGCTGGAACCATGGTTCTGGATCGTGCTGCCAGAACTTTAGAAGCTTGATAATGGTAGTAAAAACAGAAGCAGTGGTTGGAGTAATGGCTGCCTGGCAAGAAACTGGGTCCGAAACCACAGCTGGCGGAGAACCAGCAGCAGCACCTGGTGAGTTCTCGTTAAAAAACATGCTCGGATGTTCGCAGATGTTCGGTGTCACCAATGTGGAAGTCAGCAGAAAAAGGCGAAAAAATAATTTGAGTCTTGTTTTATTCTCAATGTCTTCCAATCAATACCAAAAATAGAAAATGTAGGACAACCGTTGGTGTCTTCTCACCTCACCTTCTCCCCTTCACAATAAGAGTGTACATTCGGGTGTGAAATATATACATTGTAACCGCCACAGTACCAATTTATTTCACCTCAGACTAATCAGACTATTCTTTTACATGCCGTTCATAGCCGCGCTGCCGCGGTAGAACTTGTCCGTTATAGTGAAACCTGGAGACGTAGGTATGATTAATTTAGTGCTATGCAATGGCAAAAATAACTCAAAACTACTCATTCTTTTGTTTTCTCGCTCTCTGTCGGCTTTATGCTACAGGTAGACTCGTTGCCATAGCAACTGACAACTGTTGTTGCGAAACACCCCCACCCCTTCTTTCTGTACTCTCTCACTCTCTACTTCCTCGTCTGAGAGGGGAGATGTGCTACCAGCTCTCCATCTAATGGGTTAATTGAGTTTCCTAAATCTGCTGGGATTTACCCTGTCCAGAACTGAAGTAAACTCTGGTTAAGCTGGTTTCGAGAAGCGATTCGCCTGGTTTCTGACGGCCTACATCCAGGTGTCCCAACCTTCTTCCCCCTGTGAATTAGCCAGACTGAGCAGCCTACAGCCAACTAGTTTCACAGAGCACACCTGTTAACGGTCGCTCCTTCTCTATATTACAACTTGCATTTGTTATTGAACCAGGTTGGTTTTAGTGACTCGGGCGAGTCCCAAGGATGTTGTTTTACATATGGGCTACCAGCAACCTAAAAACATTTTCCACTTTTTCCTCTCCAGAATCAAACATCATAGCTATTTTACAACCATCAAAGAACTTTAAGGTGACTCATTAATTGAATGTCCACAACATCTTTTAGATTTTCTTTATGCTAAATATTTTATTAGGAAGGCAGTTTTGCAAGGGTCAGTACAGCTTAATTCAGTAGCAGAAATAATCAAATAAGTAAAATCAATCATCTAGTCTATCTTTCCCTAATGCTGACACTGAGAACTAAAAAGGGAACCTTTGAGAGAGATGGACGGAGTATGGCGTTTCGAACCCCAGACCTGGCCTGATGATGAAGAAGGTGTTGCAGCAGGAGGAGGAAGTTGATCGAGGAAGGCAGAGATCTCTGTAGGTCTGATGAACTTCTTCTCCGCATGGATGGTGAGGTCACACAGGACTTGGGTGCTGGCAGGAAGGAAGGCACCAGTTCTTCTTCTTTGCCTTTGCCTTGGTCTTTGTCTTTGCCTTTATCTTCATCTTTGTCTTTGGGGTCTGAACCCAGCTGATGAGAGAAGTGCGATTTGAAGCCACAGGTTGTGGGGCTGACGGGTTGGTCCCCATGCGCAGGACAGTCTTCGGCTCTGTAGCCCCGGCTCTTCTTCAGCTGCAGAGTTCTTTGTCCATCTCGATCTTGGCTCGAAGCTGCCTGGAGAATCCAACCAAAGATTCCTCTTTTGCACCCACCTTTTATAGGGTTTATCCACCTTTTGGTGCGTTTGCATTGGCTAGCACTGTTGCTGTGCTTGTTTAATTGGCTGACTGCTTGGACAGATGATCTCATACCCATCACTGTCTTAAGAGACATTATGTCCTGATGTCTGTGCTAATGTCTCAGGGTTCCTCAACCTCCTATGTCCATTGCCTGCACAACCCCTTCTCTGAAACGTTTACGTTGTTCAACAATCTGTTTCTAAATAAGGCGTTGATTATCTCTGCTCTCCTGTTAGTTCCCCTTTTTCCTTTAATCTTTCACCTACCATCTACCTCCAACATATCGGTGATGTTTAATTGCAGTTACACCATTTTACACCATTTCAGGTTAAATGTCAAAATCACATTTATAACTTCTCTAGCTTCTCTGATTTAGCTTTCATTTATAATTTTATAACCATAACTTATTAATTACTCTTATAATCTTAATGTGAGTTATTACAGATGTTTTCTGAAAAGAAACCAAGAATAATCCATGATTCTAATTATTTGATACCAAAGTTACAGTTACTTGTTTTTCTTGTAAGTGTTCCCACAAATGTAAGTGTAAGTATTATTACAAGTAAACCAATATTAATATAAGTATTTTACTTTGAATCTTATCAAATTACTCAAAATGTTTAGACTTTCATTCTTTAAAACTTTCATGCTTTAAAATAAGGAATAGTCTCAACTATTTTTATAAATCTGCAGGCTGGAAACTTACTTCCTCTTTTTCCAGGAAACCTGCTCTTCCTGTTTCATGACTCTCTCTGACTGACTATGATTTCTTATGATTAGATAGAAAAAAGACATAGAATTAAAGCAAAGTTTGCAGGAGACAAAAACAACACACACAACCAGAATTATTTTAGTGACATTCAAGTCTACTGTTGGGCCTAGATGTCACTTGAGTGATTCATTTTAAAGATAACTTTATTTATTATTACTGTTAAACTTAAATCTCCAGCATGGGGAAGTGGGATGAGCTCGGGTTTTCTTGACGCAACACAACTTTTTATATCAGGATTCAGCACCAAAAACACTCAACCATTACCCCCACATAGAACAGAACATTCAGTCCGTTACAGTTTTGGGTTTTTAGGCTTGACGTGTATTTTGCGATTATTAATAAGTGATTGCTGTGGTAGATTAGCCGCTGCTGCTATTTGCCACGCTAACACAGCAATTGTTGATTAATTTAAACAATTTAATCACCTTGTTTATTTTTAAGCTGAACCAAAACACACCTTATTCCACAGCACATCTATTTGTTAAGTCTGTTTGCTTGTCAAAGTCAAGCATAACTGACCTACTGTACTTCCCAATTTTTTTTCTTAGTTAAAACTTATTTCTCTCCTTGTTATCTAGTCATAGTGTAGACAGTTCATAGCAAAATACTGCATTCCTTTTTATATGACCTTACATTTAAGTCTAGCAGGGAAATGGGGATGGGAACTTGCATGGGTGACATCATGCTGCAAGGAGTCTAGTTTAAAATAACATTGGACCTCATGTAAGAATATCATGATATATATTGTGCATCGTGATATAGCAAAAATATATCAGGACATTAGACTTTCCTCATATCCCCAAGTCTTAGTTTGATTTCCTTGAAAAAAGAAGGAAAACAATCCTTCTTCAAAGAAATGGAACCATTACAAAAACCTCAACCTTTGCACCAAAACCTTTTGATATTACATTTCAATAAAGATATGTATATTTTTTTGCGAAATAAAATAAGACTAGCATGATTTCACAATTGTAACAGACTTGAACTTTAGAAAAATAAATTTTTTGAACACAAAAGATTCAGAATGTGTACATCTAACATTTTGAAGAAAGATAGCATCATTAATTAGATCTTTTAAAACATAATAACCACATATAATAGACATGGATGGAAAACTATTAGAAGTTATTCATACACTTACTGTTAGAATAATTTTATTATCATTGTTACATTAGTAGTGTTACTAGGGTCATCTATTGGTTAAAGTGAACATGTGTGTGAGACAGAGCTAACCTTTCTTTAACCCTTAAAACATGTTCTTTGAAGATGGTCTTCTGAGAGATTCCTTAGTTGTAAACCTGTGTTTGTTTATACTCTGTGCCCCCCCCTACGTAGAGATTCCTTAGTCGTAAAACTGCTTTTGTTTGTGTTAGTTCCTGGGGGCTCCTAATCTTATCAGCACCAGCCCCCTTTCTTTTGTTTTGTGTTAATAAAAGGCAAGTTCTACTGCAGAGCTTCAGAACACATGGTGAGCTGTTCAGAGGAGCAATTTGCTGTGTCTTCTCCTTTTGCAAAAGCTTGGTTGAAAACTCAAACGTTGTCTGTGGTTCTTTCTTTGTATTTTAGGTACACAAAAATACCTATCACTTACTATTATTATATTACTATATATTATTATATTACTTACTACTATTATATTCACACTATTAATCTTTGATTAATACTTTAACTGGGATTTTTTGTAATCTCACAAATTTTCTTGTGGGAAAAAAAAGTCTATTCATTTAAATCGTTTTTAAAATTTATATTTAGCTTTCTTCATCGAGGACTACGGTCTCTTTATGTGGGTTGTCCTCTACCTCTGTGCCACCACAGCACCCTGGTTGTTACAGGATCTGTCCCTGATGAAGCTTGCGTCATGACGTCAGACATAGGATACGTAAAGTACATTATTGTCAACAGATGCAGAAAGTAACTAAAAAAGTTACTTTTAACGTAACTTAGTTACTTTCCAAATCAAGTAATCAGTAATCTAAGTAGTTACTTTTTCAAAGAGTAATCAGTAATCCGATTAAAGTTACTTTTTCAAAAAGTAACTATGCCATCACTGATCATAGGCTACCTAATAAATATAATCTTGCATGTAATCTTTTATGTAAGAGTACTGGGGCCACGATAAGAATATAATTGAAAAAAATTGCAAGATGTTTACAAGTTTGGCCCTAATACTTTGTTGTATGAAAGAAACCTCAGACGCAAGCAGGCGTCTGAGGTGGATTCCAATTTACTTTTCCAGACGGGAATTTGAAAATTTGAGAAATCCCAAGTTACACTGAGTTGTCTGCAATGACCCATGAATGTGATCATAAGATGTTTTTGACTTTTACATGACATAAAAGCTTATTTTTCTGTTCAAACAGATGAAGCCCCCCCACCCCTCTTCTATCTGCAGACTGCAAAACATCACACTGTTACACCTGAAACAGAATCTAGTTGGCTCTTCTACTTTTTCAGCTGACTGTTTCATTGAAGTTAATCTTTATTTAGAAATCTAAAAACACTTAAAGAAAGTGAAGACACAAAGAAATGAGGCAGCTGCTTGACTGATTAAAGACTGTTTAAAATAGATAAAGACATTTTATTTTGGGAAGCAGCTGTCTAAACTCTTGAAGCAACACACAAGTTCAATGGACTTTTGTGTTGCTTGAGCCAAAGAAAACAATACTTTTTTTTCAGGGAAGCCTGAGAAGGCTTGTATGGTTGGCTCAGAGTGGTTGAAAGTGAGGCTGTCAAGTAAGTGTTCTCACATGACCGTCCTCTGGTCATCATGAAAAACGAGGAGTCGGCAAAAGAAACATCTGATGTTTCATCCCCCATCTGGTCTGTATCAAACACACATCTACAGTCATTCATCTTCACACCAACACACGCAGACGCCCACACACACACACACACACACCCCTACACATGCAAGCACTTGCTTATTTACAATGTTGGCAGTCAGACATGCTCACAGATGCTCCTTCCGATACATGTAGGCAGCTACTATTTGGTGAGCTGTGTCCCTGTTTTTATGTATCTGATCACACAGTAATTGTTCATAGTTATTTGAAGACTCTTAGTGGAAAAGAGTCTTTAAATAACTATTTAAAGTACAATGTACAAAGGACATTGTTCCTTTGTACATTTGTATTGGTAGATCTCCACTGCATTCTTTCAAAGAGAGACAGGAATACAACCATGACATTTATTTTAGGCAATTAACTATGCATTTGGACTCCTTTTTTTCAGCATGGAACGATCATAGTACTTTAACCTTTAATTACCTTCAAAAACAAGACACAATAAATTATTGCCAATTAAAGCTGTAAATACATTTTCAGAAACATGGACACCCCCTGTCTAATAGTTGGTTAATGCTACAGTATGTGACTTTTATGTAAAAAAAAAAAAAATAAATTCTACATATTTATTAAAACTGTCATTGTGCCATGAATGTATAGCATGAGAAAGATACGCTGTAAAAAATCAAGCTCCCCTGCACTCTCCCAGAGCTCCCAGTGCTTACTTGAAACAACCAATCAGAGCCAAGAGGAGGGTCTTAGTGCTGTCGGTCATTATCAATAAAATAAAACAAGTTATTTTTTTTAATTGCAGTGTTTCTATTAAGCAAATTTATTTTTGAAATGTCAAATTGTGCAGTTATATGGTGAATGGAAGCACAGCTCATAACAAAGCAGTGTGAAGATGGTGCTTGGCAAATTAGTTTGCATTTGAAATGCTAAAATGAGATGAAACAGCTTGCAGAAAGTCATCATGATATAAGGCTTAGTTTCTTGATGAAATTCCCCACACATCTCAAAAACTGCACAGATAAATGCAGCACACATGGCTTGTGTTTTCAATGGATCAATCATGTGATGTGAATGGACAAAATGATCATAGCGGCATATTTATTACAGAAGTAATTAAAGGGGCTGTTTGACTTTTTTTTTTATCATTTCTGTCAATGTGACTGAACAAATGAGTCCTAATCTCAGTGAACCATAAAACTTTTCGCCATATGGCATTTGGGTTGTCTGTAAAGGCAGCCACAGATTTGCAGATTTAATGCTGAACGATAGTGTCTGTTAGTCCTATATGTCCCATGTTGCATTACCCAGAATATTTGCACATTTACTGTTGGAACTGAAAGTGATACTCTACATTTTGAGTGAGATGCTTCTTCATTGAGCTCTCAAATATATATTTTAAAAAAGGTCGCACTTATGGAAAAAATGCATTTGTTTTGCTGATGTCAGCTGCTTGACTTCAGATCATGGCACTGAAGCAAAGCAGAATCCTCAGAGTTTGAATTAATAACAATATATCATATCCGCAGAGTTTAATCTTTCTGTGGTTGTGGCATGATGGTTGTTTAGGAGGCTCCACTTCTGCTTCGGGGTCAAACATGTACGGTTGTACCACTGTGCATCTGTTTGTAGCCATTTTCACACGTCTGAGGTTTTAATATAAACACTGAGTTAGGAGGAGGGCTCAGCCAGCAGCAGCTTATTTTCATAATCGTGATGTAGTTCTAAAACAGTTCATTCGTAAATTAGCTCAAAATAGGCAGAACTGATCAGGTGAAATTTCAATATCTGAGAATAATTTTTTAAATATTTTATGTTTTGTATAGCTCACAGACGTATAATAAATGTTCAAAGAAGCATAATAGTGGGCCTTTAAGCTAAAAACAAAGCAGTGAAAATGACTGACACAATAGATGATAAGTTTCTTTATTTCTACGTTTTGCTGCAGAAGCAATCCTTTGTGCCAAACCTCTGAGCAGTCTTTGGCTGTCTGTCAGAACGCCTTTCTGCAGAGGAAAGCAGCAACTTCAAGGTACCAACATGCTGATTAATGACAGACTGAGAGCAGGAATCTTGCAAAGCTGAACAAATGAGACATGAACCTGACATCTGCCCAGGCAGCATTATAAAGAGTGTGAATGAAAATAGATGAGTGCTGCAAAAAAGAATAATCAAGTAACTAAATTTTCAACACAAAGGAGCTCTATTACACAGTGTAACTCAGATTAGATCTGAGAAAATTTCCCTTGAAAAAGTGACATCACAAAGATTCATCTGGGGGCGTGCCGTCGTGGCGGAGGGGTTAGCGGGACCCACATTCAGAGGCAACGTGGCCTCGACGCAGCTGTCGCGGGTTCGACTCCCGGACCCGACGACGTTTACCGCATGCCTTCCCCCTTTCCTGTCAGCTTACTTTGAAAAAGGGACACTAGAGCCCACAAAAAAGACCCCTTGCAGGGCGATTAAAAAAAAGAAAGATTTATCTGAACCTGGCTGTCAGTTGTTAGAGCGTGTCGTGGAAAAAATATTATTTACAAGCACTGTTCAGGTGAAATCACTCAATCAGGTTTATTCAGTGTTGTATAAAGTACTGAAATCTCAGAGTCAAGTAAAAGTATAAGTACCTCTCCAAAATATGACTTTGGTAAAAGTCCAAGTCACTGACTGAAATGTTACTTGAGTTAAAGTCTTAAAGTATCTGAAACTTCTTGTACTTAAGTATGGAAATTACTGTAAAAATGGATGTACTCAAGTAATGTAATGAAAAGTACAAGTAAAAAGTAAAACAAAGCAAATGCAGTTTGAATGACATTTTTTATATTTTGGTAAACTTGTCAAATACACTTAAAATAATGTACCCAACCAAGTGCAGGCAACATTAAACCTGCTAATAGATATACCTGCAGGCATCATTTAGTTAAGAAAATTAGGTGCTTTACCTATAGCACAAGGTTAACTTGACCTGCTTTACAACTGAACCAGCTTCTTAGTATACCCTCCAGGACAGAAAATACAAAGTTTTTGTAAGCCTTAAGTTTTCCCTTCAAGTAAGGTCAGTGCTGAAAATGAGAAAAATAAATAGCACAGAAAATGCGGCCAACATGAAGAAAAAGAGCTGTTACGATTACTCTACTTCACAAATCAGTGAATCAGTCAATGCTACAGTCAGTAGGTGGTGCACACAACTGGTCATTATGCAAAAGAAAAAAAGAATTGGGAGGGAAATGCAGCTTATTGGCATCTGTAAACCTGGTTTTGAACTTGCATGCCTTTCCTATATTCGTTAAATTTAGTCTAAATTGCTATCGCTATGGCTTCTGTCCCCCCTTGAACAGAGGAGTCTAGGTAGCCTGCTACAGTCAACATTAAGCCTAAGCTAAATACACCACGTGTGGAACTGAAACAATGCCAAACAAAGTTCATTTATGGTCAACGTTTCACAATACAATAGTGCCTAGTGACCAAGCTATAGTTACTGAAACAGGAGGATTATAACCATTTCATAAGACGTTACCTCGATGTGTTTCTTCAAGTTGGACGGGGAGTTTTTGTAAGATAGAATTTCCACATCTTCGGGCAGGAATAACATACACTGCATGCGGTACGACGAATCTTTAACACCCACGAAAGAGTATATTGTGTTTAAATAAGGCCATGGGCTCTCATCACCAGTTGGTGGTTCCCCTGGCGCCGTGTCCGACGTAGTTGCAGTCGTTGTGGTCTCCGTCTCCTCCTCCATGTGGCTGCTGCTGATTGCGAGACTTGCTTTGTGTTTAATGGGAGAAGCGAAACAGGTGTATCCTATTGGAGGTGATGAACAAGCCCAGGCAAGTAGGCTACAGACTTTGTTCGGTAGCCTACTTGCTAATCAGTAGGTGGGATCAAAACACTTGCGTTTCTCTCTCGCGCTTTTTTGTAACGAGTAACTAAACCACACATTGAAAATGTATCGGAGTAAAAGTACGCAATTAAGTTCGGAAATATAGTGAAGTAAAAGTGAAAGTCATCAAAAATTTTCATACTCGAGGAAAGTATGAAGTACTCCAAAATATACTTAAGTAAAGTAGTGAAGTATTTTTACTTCGTTACTATACAACACTGGGTTTATTCATTTATTGTGCACAATACAGAGAGCTTGTAGGACAATCAGTAATGAAGCAGGTTTGGATGAAAAGCTCTGTCAGGCAGAGAAACACATGAGTTTTATACCAAGGATAAAGAATTAACAACAAAGGGCGAGACAGCCTGGTTCTGATGCAGCTGTAGAAAACAACTTCCAACCTTCTACATGTAACCCAAATAGTTCTTTTGGTGAGAGTTCATAAGCACTTCATAAAACATGACTAGCAGATGTGACCTTGTTGTAATTTTTCCATCACAAGCGGAAATACTATTTATGAAGTTGTTTTGGTAAAGACTTATGGCATCCCCTTTCAGGTCAGCCTGACCTGATCCCCTCCCTTTCCTGGCGTAAGAAGTCGAATTAGACCAAATATGACTTGGAAAGAATGCTGTTTGGACAGATAAGAACACCACCCTTGTTATTCGGCACGTCTGAAATGGAGCAGATGTTGAGGTCAAGAGGTCTCAAATTATTCCAGGAAGTCCAACACACATCCAGTGTAAAACGGAGCCAGAATTCCTACGCAAATCAAGGGCAGTAACGAGATTTAAATCGAAGCTTCCCAATACACACCAGTAGAGCTGAGACTCTTTAAAAAACTAATGTCAGAAGCAGAAGTCAAGAGATTTTGGATTTCTGTAACAATGTAAATGTGACGTTTTGGTTCCAAAGATGTGCATTAAATCTCTTCCCGTTTTAACTATGAGCAGAAGGAATTTGAGTCATGTGTATCATTTCTTTATTTATATATTCCATGAGTTTATGGACCTTTAAATTCCTCCATACAGTCAGGCAATGACAAAGTACCGATTCAGCCTGAGAATGTTCAACCAAAATATGACAAATTCAGTTCACTCAATGGGGTAATAGAGAGAGACTTAGAGATGTAAAAGTAGAATGTGTTTAGGAATCTGGTCAAGTCTAAAAAGTCTTGACTCTCTGAAGAGAAGAGAAGATTCTCCACTAAAGTTTCAGAGCCAGGTAGAACAATCAACATGCATACTGCAAAAAAAGTTAATCCTTTTCCTCTCTCATCACAGTAGATTAAGTCTCAAAGTTATTGTAGTCCCTTTCATTATGCCCTGTACATCAACATCAACTGTATCTTGCACCCACTGTCAAGATCAGGGGTCTCAAACTCCAGTCCTCGAGGGCCGCAGACCTTCAGTTTTTAGATGTGCCACAGGTACAAAACACTGGAATGAAATGGCTTAATTACCTCCTGCTTGTGTAGATCAGTTCTCCAGAGCCTTGCTAATGACCTAATTATTCTATTCAGGTGTAGTGCAGCAGAGGCACATCTAAAAGTTGCAGGACTGCGGCCCTCGAGGACTGGAGTTTGAGACTCCTGGTCAATACTGTCTACACTTGTTAGGATCTGGGGAAGGCTGGTTGGGGGGTCTCTAGTTTCTCCACCAGGGGGCATCCTGGGACCTTCTGGAGGGCGTGAACCTGGAGCTGCACACCTGCTGCCACTTACCATTGTTTGGAGGGGTTTATCAGGACGGAGCCGCCGACACTCCAGTGCCAGAGTGTTAGCCTGTGATGGTAATATCATTGTAGCTCACCTCCGACCACCTGTTCTCCGAGTAACCTCCTTTTGTGCTTCCTTTCCTAGGTTGTCGTTCCGTGAAGCCCTGAGTTTCTTCAAACTTCTACGAACCTGATCAGATTACCTAAGATCCTCGAGACCCCGCGGAGTCTACCCGTTGGTGGCCACATCCCTGAGACCAGCCCTCAGTTCTGTCGGCGGCAGATCCCTGGTCAAGCGGATCCTTTCCGGCACCTGTCTGAGATCTCCCTCCACTCACCTGTCCGCCCTCTAGAGAAACTCACGCCCTCGTTCCAGCCTGCAGCTCCGGATCCTAGCGGTTCACCTCTCCGTGCTCAGACGAGCTCACCGGCAAGTAGGTCTCTGGCTGGACTGCAATTCCCACGATCTCTGAACCCCTCTTACCTGTCTTATCTCCACCCAGAGATCCAGAACCACGCAGACGAGCACCAGTTCCGGACCACCTTGTACATACCTGTTAGCACTGTATTTAATAAATCACCATAACCTTTACCCGTCTCCAGAGTGTGTTCTGCGCATGTGGGTTTGACAAATTAATCTCAACATGACAACACTAAGTCCTGTCAATGTCAGCATGAAGCAACTTATATAGTACACTCCTCAGTCACTCTACCTTTTGGTTCTTGAGGGTTCCACCAGTTTCAGTTCATAAAATATCTGCATGAAAAACCTTCAGGTCAACTGCTTGTACTGATTTTCTCAGCCTTTCATAGATTTTGTATAATCCCTCCTCCCAAACATTAGTGATGTTACGTGATGTGCCGAGGCTTCGAGGCGTGTGTCGAGTAATGGAGGGGGCGTTTCCGTAAAGCGCGTATCGAGGCTTGCTTCATTTAGGGGAGGAGCCGAAAACGATGACGTCCGAAGCCTCGCTGCCCGGCTGTACCACGTGACTGCTTCGGGAAGTGGCTCAGATTTTGGCGCGGGGTTTGACAGCTTTAGAAACCCCACAGGCTCCATTCAAAATGTGGGTTGTTGTAGGCGAGTTGCGGTCAGTTGAGAGAGTGGATAGAGTTTTGATAGTTTGGATAGCAGAGTTTGGATAATGGTTATTTAGTTTGAGACAGTTAGTTTGGTGTTTGGAGAGTTTAGGAGAGAGATAGATAGAAAGGAGATTTAGGAGTGCGAGGACAGGATAGGAGTAGGATGGAGCCGGCGAGAAAGAGGAAGAGGAAGTGGGAACATTTTGATTTGATAAGCCCTAACAAGGTAAGGTGAACTGAACATTTGCAGATGCATTAGGTTTGCTTATGAGGAACTGTATTTTTCACTATTTCTTATTTTCTGTAAAGGTGAGGTGTTTATTGTGCTCCAAGGAGTTGGGGTACAATAATAACACCTCATCCATGTAATGTCAAAAAAGAGAAATCGTTTGAAACCAAAAACTGTGGAGAAATTGTTGTTTCTTAATAAAAATGCATGAAATCATCCAAGTTACACAAGCATTAGCCTATTCACTACCCCCTCCCTAGTTCCACAAGCACTTTCACTGTCCTCTGCCTGATTAAGCCCATGCCATTTTTCTAGAGTCACAGAAAAACATTATTTCACAACATGCCATATCACATGACACTACTATTTTGGGAATAATTACACACAGAGAATACATTCAAACAATATTTTATTATACACATATGTGTATACATAATTTATGTAGACAAATGATTTCGTCCTACACCTTTTGTGAAGTCATTCCCAAGAGCCATAATAGACAAAAATTCAATGCATCACACGTGTTAAGATACAGCTGGCTGTGATTATACACCTGGCCAGTAGGTGGTTTCGTGTGCACATGAAGCTTCAAGAAATGAACCCTTTCTCGAACCAGTTGGCTCAAGTGGTTCAATGCCTCATGAGGCTTCATCTCACCATCACTACCAAACATACTTCAGTCTTTATATTCAATTACTGCTAACAGCATAATTCTTGCTGCTATTACATTAAGTGATGCCAAAACCAAGGTTGACATCACAGTTGTTTATATTTAGCTTATGAAATCAAGTTAGACATTAAGGTGTGATTTCACCTCCCTCATGCCAAAAGCAGAGTAATTTTTATTTGGATTGTTCATCTACTGAGGCAGAAATTCCACACCTGCTGATCTTTGACCATGTTCCCAATAAGCTTGTCCCTTGTCCCATTTCTGCTTTGTTAGGAATAAATTTAGATTAAAATAATTTCTCCTTCAGGATCTGAAATGTTTCTACGTTATTGTAACAGAACTGTGTTAGAATATTTCCACCATTTTTCTAGTCTAAATATTCCATGAAGTCACTTTGGGGTCTGTTCTCTTCGATGTTTTTCCCTGCATAATATTCCAACAGCAAACAGAGATGGGAGATTGTGTAATATGCATTCATTATTAACAAAACTGATTTATGTATGTTTGAGAATCTGATTTTCTGAATAGCATAAAATCCATCTTTGCTGGTGTATAAGAAACAAAGCATTTGTCAGAACTGCTGTTGCCATTAAAGGCAACACTTATTACAAAGAGGAATTGTTGCAAAGAATTAGTTGACTAAGCACAAATGATCTCCTCAAAAAAAGAGGAATAAGATTTGTAGAGTTGGTAGCTGTTGAGGTCAACATCTCTCAGTGAACAAAGCTCAGTTCTGTAACATCATGAAACCTAAAAGAGGAACTTCAACAACCGATCAAGCTTAAACTTGATCGGTTGCTTCAAGTTCTGCTGCTTGGAGGTTACTACCACCTTTATATTACTGTCTGCCAGTGCCACTGCCATTACAAAAGTTCTGGTCTGTGCCACACAATTAGAGCTGTTCAGACATTTAATCAAGCATATTGAATGAGACTGTTATGACATGATCACAAGCAATTATTATCGGAATCTGATGTCTTTTTTGCTTTAAGAAAATTTAACAGCATGTATCTTTTCCCTTTAATGATGCCAGCCAGCAGCTTCACTCACCCTGCTTTCGCTTTGGTTGCATCTGGCAGCTGTTTTCAAAGGGAGGGCTCTAAAACGCCACTGTACATCCCAGAGGCATGTTAGAGATGAGCTGATGAACACAGTGGAACATTTTACCAAAAAAAATTAGCCACATATATCCCAGAGGAGGTGGAGTAGACTGAAGATTCATCAGGTGGAGACATTTACGCCTACTAACAATCTTGTAGATATGCAGCTGATGAATGTGGAGTCATACACACCATGTTTGTGTCCATTACTTGTCTCTAAAACAGAATAGTAAACTTAATGGTGTCACTTCCACAACAGAAACTGCCTAATGTGGTTTAAAACTTTCTTTTTTTTTGCTTTTATGAAAGCGTCCTTGTGGCTTTACAACCACAAGTAAATTCAAATATGTTCTTGTGTGACTCTACAATTCGCAAATGGAACGCTGTTAATGTTCTGTGATATATGTTAATGTGTGGTTTGTTTAGCCCGACAAATGTAGTCTAATTATTTCTGCCATAAGGCGCAGATGTAATACTTTGTGCAATCTATCACCTGTGTTTCATTTCAGAATCAGTGCATATGTGGTACATTTACTCTTCAGCCTTCTGACAATCAACTAATTAAATGAAAAAAGAAGCAGTCTATCAGAATAAAACTGGTGCAGAGTTAGAAAACAGGCATACCTGTTGATAGTCATAAAATTGTAAGTAAGAAAAACAGTTTGTTTCTCCAAGATTCAAAGGAGAACATTTCAGCCTTAATCTGATTATCTATGAGGTGTTTATATTTATTAAAGGAGCAACATGTGTTAGAAATTATTGATGATTTTTTTCATAGTCACATAGTACCAAAGCAGATGTTCACTTTTTTTAAGACATTTGGAAGCATGGTGTATTGCAGAAAACATAAAAGCCCGATTCCATGTAAAATAAGTTCAGCTTTTGCTGATTGCAAGGAAGTTAATGCTATTGCAAATAAAACAACTGTTGACATATTAGTTAAGTTACAAAAAATAGCTGTTAAGCTTTTATTCAAAGTAAAACTTTAAAATGTAGCAGCTTTTCTCCATGCTTTATACAATATTTTAAAATATTTCACTGAAAATGAAGTATTTTCAATAAAATATTTTACTGGAAAAATGTAAATGTAATTTAGGAGGTTTGTTAATATTTGATCAAGCTAACGAGTAATGTAAAATATGGATGTGTTTCAGTTGTCAATGTGAAACTCTGGAATGAGTTGAATGAAGATCTCACATTGTATCCTGTTTTGGTGTACTTTAAATGAGCCTTAAAATGTAAAATTGCATATCTGATTACTGCTGTAGACTGCTGAGTGTATGACTAGGTTAGGCAAGTATAAGTCTTGACTTCACCTTATTTCTTTTTTTGTATATTGTTAGTTGTAAAATAGTCTTTTATTATGTTTTCTTTTTTTGTAATTTTGTAAATTAACCAAAACAAAGCTAATCTAAATCTGGATATTAGAGCTTAGAGTTTTTAGAGTTCCAAATTAAATAAATTAAAGTTAGTGTCACTAAGCCTAAGAAATGTTTTGCTCACTTTTGTCTAAGAGAAATTTTGCTAAGTGCTGTCAGGCATTCTGATAAACAAATAGCAAAATAACTTTCCGACGTCACAGACACCTCATATTTTGAGATCCAGAGCTGTCACATTTTTGTACAAGAATGTATTTTGACTAAACCTATGAGGACATTTGAAGTGGCCTGCAAGAAGACAGTTCTGTAGGATATTTCATAGTATTTCAAATAAAAAAATTATAAAATTGCATAACACATAATATAGCATTATAATGTGACACATGTAGTGTCAATAAGTGTAGTGACAGAAACAGTACAAGAAATGTGCTTTTCCCCTAAAATGTGCTTTTCCCCTAAAGAAATTTCAGTGACTTTGGGTGGCAAAAGATAACCAGCTGACACCTCAAAAGAAAACCTGGTGAAATTATAAAGCAGCTAAAGGGAAAATGGAGGCTTTAAAATCTAAATTAAATGGAAATAATACAATTGGGAGGCACAATAGTGAAGGGTTGTGCTCTGTTGATTCATGACAAGAAACCACTGGCTTCAAATCCCAGCAAGGTGTCGTGTTTGCATTCTCTCACTTTTCCTCCGGGATTTAAATTTTCTCTTCCGGTCCAAAACATGCAAGCTGGATAATTGGGGGCATCTATATTAGCTCCTCTCACTTCTTGCTTTTGCCAACTCTTACACACTTATTGCTATATTGTCTATTCTTACTTCTGCTTTGAAACAAACCATTGCATACCCACATAATCAACCACTTTTATTTCTCTGGTTTGTTACCTTAGTTTATTGTGGAAACAAGAAGGCTAAACTCATGAATGAATTGTTTTGCATCTCATGTACAATTGTTAAATATGCTCAATGTGTTTAATGTAAATTACACCCAATTTTTATTGTTTCAGTTGGGGAAGTTTAATATAAACGTTGTTTGTTTATCTAAATGAAACAATAATTCAGAGTCACCTTCTGTTTGAAGATACTTATTTATATTAACACATTTTCATAAAATAGATTAGAGGTAAATTATAGATAATTACTTTAAATCTGCTGATGGTCAAAAGTGGTGCAAAATTTTCCCAAAGCAGGTATGAAGTCATGTACGTTGAGTATTAAATATCCCATGGCAGAGAACGTCTTGCCATAACCAAAGCACTTTAGTGTGAAAGGAAATTTATTGCAAACTGAATAGGGGCTAACTGACCAGCACCCTCCTAAATGTGCATTGGGCACATAGTTGTCTGTTCTGTACATTTAGTTAAGAGACTGGCTATCTGGCAATAACAGTTCTGACAAACATTTCTTTTATGAAGAAAATGTTGAATATGTTTCATGTGACATTAGCTGTGTTACTGTTGACCATATAATTGTGCAATTTGACATTTCAAAAATAAATTTGCTGTAACATAGTTTTGTTTGGAAACATGCCAATTTCGAGAAAACTTGTTTTATGATAAAAGGTTTTTGTGCTAGATGAGGTGTTTTTTTTGACTGTCAAAATTGGTTTTCTTCTCAAAACTGCAATGAAAACACTTTTTTTTCATCACACGAGCCACATGATCAACAAACAGATGTTCCCACTGGTACAAATGATGAGGAAGAATAAGAAAATAAGTAGTTGGAGGATCATGGCACGGCATGTTGTAAATAACTTACTGTATGAACAAACTAATTGATTTTAATTTTGCGTCTGATATAACACAGTCATTGCGAAATTGTGTTTTTTCCAACATTGCGGAATATTGACAAAGTTTGGTGCATATTTATAATAGAAACGGAGCAAATGAGAAATCATTAAATAACATCTGCCAATGCTATTCTATTTTGTCTGGTGGTATTTATTGGACTGAATGACAGGTTTGAAGAACCGATTTAACAAACACAAGTGTATTGTCATTTTTTTCTTGGTTTGTCCTCTTCATTTAAGAGAGACTTACATAAGATAGTTCCTAAAATCACATTTTTCTATTTTATTTGTTAATGTCTCTTAGAGTTATGGACTGAAAAACATCTCCTGCCCCTTAACATATCTGGTGTGTGCTACAATAGTGTCTAACCTTTGCCTTGGTGTATGATGTACAGTATAAGCATGTGTACTGTACATGCTTATGTACAGTACATGCACTCTACTGGTGCAAGGCAAGTTTAATATCAGCCTCACAGACTGAACAGAAAGGGAACTGAAGAGGTTAAGTTCATACCTTTAGACACTGTTTAAGCTCTGTGACTCTGAGCGGTAAGAATGAGCCTGGTTTCTGTGTCTCAGACATCCAGCCTGGCACCTATGCTGCACTGTGACCAATGTTTCCTACAGTAGGAAAGATGCTGAAGGACAGAGTCAACCATCTCAATACCTAACCACACTGATCTGTTATTAAACTTATCCAGAAGGATCTTTTGTTGTCTTTTAACTACCAAAAAGATATCAAGATATGGGTAATGGCAGTAATCAATGTATTTTTCTGAAAATACAAGAGGCTTTTAAACTCAGTAAGAGTGAGTCACTAGAGCACAGGTGTCAAACTCCAGTCCTCAAGGGCCGGTGTCCTGCAGTTTTTAGATGTGCCACAGGTACAAACCACTGAAATGAAATGGCTTAATTACCTCCTCTTTGTGTAGATCAGTTCTCCAGAGCCTTGCTAATGACCTAATTATTCTATTCAGGTGTGGTGCTGCAGAGGCACATCTAAACGTTGCAGGACACTGGCCCTTGAGGACTGGAGTTTGACAACCCTGCATTAGAGCCTGCACCTCTGGCCGGGACATTATTTGCGTTACGCGTAGCTCTGACTTCTGCCTCTGAGTTGTTAACAAAAGCTAATGTTAGCGGCATTATGGCCAATTTTCAAGTTTGGCCCGTGGGGATTTTATTGATTAATGATAATGTCTGGGTTTTCATCGTTTTTGGGGGATCAATAAGCATCCTTAAAATGACTGGCGTGATGCCTGGAGTACAGCAGCCTTTCTCTTCTCGGAGCTGCTGGTTGAAAGCGAACGGCAGCAAGAGCGCTGCAGGAGTATTTATACAGGTGAGCAGATAGACTGAACAAGGCAGGCAGCTGAGTAGTTGATGCTTACAGTGTAAGTGTAACTTTACGGACGAACCGCACAATAAATTTTATATCATCCCGGTCTCAACAAACGGGTGGCGGAGCGCATCATGGCGGTACATGGCTGGTAGATGAGTTTCTGAGTGTGACGAACAAAGGTGCCATAAATATCCCCGTTCTTACTTTCGTCCCCTGGTCTACCTGTCGTATCTTCTTAGTTTTATGATAAAATAATAAATTATGTTGCATTCTCTTACTGACTTTTGCTGCATATTTTAAAAAAATGTGCAACTCAAATTATGTTTACCATCAAATGCAGAGAGTTCCTCTTATCTGACCTCACCTTCAAACAAAATTATTTTTCTCTCCAACATTTCTGAACTAGCTGTGTTTGTGACTAAGAATTAGATTTAGCTTCTTCAGCATGGGCATCTGCTTAACTTGCTGAGTGTGTTTGAACCATCTTGCTCCCTGGTTCTGATTGTTTCAGGACCTTGCAAATTAAATTTACACCTTCCTTACTGGTCTGCATGTAGACCAAATAATGTCAAAGTCAAATCATTCCTTCTGGGAGTTACTCTCATTGCTTGTTCATGAGAGTGAGTGTAGATTTTCCTACAGAATTAAAAAGGTCCAGTAAGTAAAAAAGGCAACAGGCAATTGGTTGAATATTTTTTTTTCTCAATGTTTGGTCACAGATTAGAAAGCTAAAAGTACAGGCATCCTATATTAACTATTGCAAAATTTTGATTTGATAAATTTTATCATTCAAGATCTGCATCAATAGTTTTGTGCCAAGTCATTTTAATACCATATGGCCTGGTTGATTAATTCTGTGAATGAAGTCAAATGGAAACATTATTTAATTTGGAGCGACAGTGGAAGTAGTTCATGCTGTAACCAATGTGTTGGCTGTTTGACCCCCGTTCTATACCTAATGTTATGCCATGAATCCCGTGAGGAAGAGACGAGCAGAATGTGTCATTTATGAGACAGAGCCCACTAGAGTGACACACACACGGTTACTCCAAGAACTCTTTTTGTGAGGATTATCTCCAAGACCAACTTGCTTTGTTAACCTGTTTGCTAAAATACTGGAGGTGTTTCAGGAGAATAAATATATCTGAAACAAACCAAAGAAGAACATTTGGAAAGTATTTTGTCTCACAGTGAATCAAGTCCAACCACAGATACACAGAACTGAGTCTGCACTCTGTTCTTTACACTTTCTGTTTACTCACACTTCTGTTGAACACATGCTCAGCAGATCAGAGTCATCAGACAGTTAATGTGAGGAAATAAATTGTCACATCGGCAGTCAGATTCAGCCGTGCTCAGTCTCTGTTGTGCTCAGGCACTGACAATCCAGCTCTAAAAGCAATATTTTTTATCTGTACATGAGGACATCAACATCAAACAGGAACACTATGAGCTAAACTAAAATAGGGTTTGAATTAATATTTTTTTATAAATCATAAACTTTATTATCTATTCTTAACCTTTGTTTTCTTGTTTCATTTTTCACAGCTTGAAATTTTGCTAAATAATCCACATACTTTAAGTCATACCTCTTACTGGTGCTAAACCATTCTTTTCACCTTGCTTTGTTGATCTACCAAATTTTCATTTCTCTAAAAATTGCATTTTTACACCTTTTTCAACATTTTTTTTCTTGAAAGAGAGACTGCACTGGCTGCTGAACCTATATGTGTGTCACATGTATTCTGTTCAGTTTAACATGCTCATACTCACATGTTTGAGAAGAAACAAGTTATTGAATGTTACAACTTTAAAACAGCATTCTGATTTATGAAGCACAAGTAGTAGTTTGGTAGGTTTTCTCCACACGAGTGGCTGGAAATAAACTGAAATATGGTGCAAGTCTGTGTGTCCAAAGTGTGTCCTCGAGAACTGGTATCCTAGATATTTTAGGTCTTTCCTTGGTTCATCACACCTGAATCAAATGAAAAATGCCTGTCTGTTCAGAGCTTTATGACATGCTGAGGAAGATTTTGGATCATTTAAATCTACTGTGATCTGCTGCCTCCAAAATTCATTTTTTCCTTAAAAACTCAACTGAACACCAGAAAACAATATTTGGACACATGCTTATATTATAAACATCAACAACTTCTGAAATAAAACATTCTCCTAAAGGTCGTATTGTCAAAAGAACAACTTGAAGAAGCACCTGCAAAATGGAAGGCATAAGCTGTGCATTTGTGTTTTCCCTGACCCTTTCCTCCTCTTCCTCCCCCTCATTTTTCTCATTTCGTCATAAAATGTTAAAATTCATAATATGTTTTCCCCTGTTGTCAGATGCCCAGCCTTGGGGCATCACAGCTGGGGGACACTTCTGCATAGCCCTGGGCCTGTTCTGGAGCAAACCATCAGCAGCAAATAATAAATAACAACCCAAACCTTTGATGATTAGTTTGTCGGTGCCACTGTCAAGAATAAATTCTGTATTGCATCACAAAGAAAACTAAGTCTCGTAATATTACTGTCAACTGTGAAACTCAGTTTCCAGCACAACACTCCTCTTTAAAGTCAGACTGAAGCTGATTTAATTATTCACACCACTCAAAGTCTTTTGGCCTCTTTATTTCTGTTATCTTCTTTTACAACAGAATGTAAAACTATTTGCAACATGAATATAAATCTTCCTCTGTTGTCTGTTCTGCAGTCATGTTCCTCATTGTCTCACAATTTAGTTGTATTTTCTTAAGTGCATGTTGATATTTCCAACTATGTTACTTAACCTCTCTTATCACATACACTGAAAAACGAAAGTAGTTGAACCAAATTAATTGAATTGCTTTAATTGGTAACAAGCAATTCAATTAAGTTCATCCAATTCAATATATTATGATCATCCAACTCAATGAAATTATGTTTAAATTAATGAATTAAGTTTATCCAAAACCTACCAAATTTTATTTAACTGAATTCATTGTGTTTAACATAACAAATTTAAGTCACTCTTTCTCAAATTATTTATTTTTGTCTAATAAATAATTAAAATTTCTTTGACTTAGTGTTATAGTACTCAAGACCGGTGAGACCATTTTTTGGTGGTCTTGGTCTTGTCTCGGGCGTTGAGGACTCTGGATTTTATTTCAAGACCGGTTGAGACCACAACTGTGGAAATATCACTAAATTTACAGCATACTGTCCAGTTTGTTTGTTAACATCTTTGATTTCACTGGATGCAAAACATATCGATTAAAATCCAAGCAATAACGGGACTTACTAAATACGTGACTCTTTTACCCCTGCTTTCACAGATGGTGGGACTACATCTAACTTTTTTTGTCACTTAAAAAAGAAGCTCAAAGAAAGGTAAGCTCTGTTGATGTGATGTTAGCAATGCTAATTGTACAGAGACACGTGTTGCATTTGTGATGAACAAAGTTGTCACTCACTGCTGAATTATTGTGCGGAGGTGTTGACTAACATGTCGTCTATAATGGACAATACTGTGACCAAAGTCTGCAATATAGTTGTCGTGGAAAAAAAACTATTTCCAAGCACTGTTCAGGTGAAATCACTCAATCAGGTTTATTCATATATTGTGAACAATACAGAGAGCTTGTAGGACAATCAGTAATGAAGCAGGTCTGGATGAAAAGCTCTGCCAGGCAGAGACAACACATGAGTTTTATACAAAGGGATAAGGGATCCTAAGCCTGGGAAACAGACTGGTTCCCATGCAGCTGGGGAAAACAACGTCCAACCTTGTACATGTAACCAAAATAGTTTAACTTGGTGGGAATATACAAGAACTTAGAATAAACATATAGCAATACAACTAGCAGGTGTGACCTTACTTTAATTTTTCCACTACATCTCCCCCCTTTTGATAATAAGTAAATATGTAATATTTAATATTAATCATACGTCAAATTTATTCCATCCCACTGACTATATAAAAGGAAGTTTCTACAATTTTTTATGGTGAGAAGTAAAGATTATCCCATACATTTTAAGACATTACATTATTAATTTAGTCACTGAAACATTATTCTGTACAATGAAATAAAAACATATACGCAAGATACGAAAAACCGGCAGTCATCCATTCATCCCTGTAACCATATGATTGTGTTTGGTAGGAAAAGTTATCCTGCAACCCCTCCTTGCCAGAGAGGCAGTCCTCTATATGTTTTGTCATCTTTTAGGAAACTTCAAAAGGAGAAATTTGAAATAATGTATTTGGAAATAAAGCACCAGAGGAATACCAACCCATTTTCTAAGTAATATTTCTAATTGCTTTAATAAGTAATTATTTTAATCCCAAATTCTTCTCTGCAAAATAAGTGCATGCATTTCAATCATTAAATTTCCCTAACACATGATCTTTATGAATTATTTCATTTTATGTTGCTTATGTTAATGAAAATGTAGGTTTCACACTAATTTTAATCCTAAATGTAAATTTAAAGTTTATGTAATGGTAAGTCATCCTCCTATGAAAATCCAATTAAAATCCAATACAATCTCATTCTCTTTGATTTTAATATAACCCATGTTGTATGGGTGCTGTAGAAACAGGAACACTGATAGTCAATCTGCTCAGAAGGATTTGTTACATCCCGTCAGAAAAGTGTTGGTCCAAATCTTCACTTTCCACTTCGACCACTCGCCAGTGGACCAGCAATAGTTCTTTGAGTGGAGAGCCTTTCAGATACTTTTAAACTAGCTGTTGCTCTGGACGTTGTCCTCCTGGGTGTCAGAAGTTGTTGAACTGGATGCTTGGTAGAGTGAATTTTTGCTACTCACTCTGTTGTTTCAGATTTAGAGTTGTGATCTAGATGGGTATTACAGACAGGTAGTCCTTCACAGTGTGGATTTAGGTTGCTCCTTCCTGGACTTTAGCAGGTGTGTTGGTCACGAGTTACACCTGGAATAGCCTCTGGAACGGCCTCTGCCAGCGGTTGGAGTTCCAGTCCTTCCTCTGGAAATCCCTCATCAAGACCCGTCAGCTGGTCTGATGGCTGCAGCAGCACTTTGGCAGGAAATGGCAGGAAGGTTTTCCCTGTCTGTGAGGCTCGACAAAGCAAAGTGGACAGGTTTTAGCAATAAGACAACATAATAAGAATCTTGGAATCAGTAAGAATAATAGCACACAAGCAACTAGTTTACATGCTGCAGTTAGTGCTACTAGTGCAGACGTTTTAGCAGGAAAATGTTTGAACATAGAGCCAAAGATAGGCGATTTATGCAAAAAGCAAACAAGGTTAGATCAATAGCATGGTCATATGATGCAGAGCCATTAATAAACTGCATCAAGATTGGTTCAGTCAGAAGATTTCAGTTAGTGAAGATCAAGGTATACAAAACCTTTTATAATTTTTAGTCTAGCAAACAACATTTATCAAACACAAAACATACAAACAAACATTCACTCCAACATTGAAACACACAAACAAACGTTGCTATCAGAATTTGGAGTCAGTCAAAAGTCCATCAATCCAACTTTTACAGTCAGTTCTCATGTTGTATATTTTCTTAAATTGCAATTATCAAATTTACTGAAGCTATAAAATTTCCTCAATTGTTTTTTTTTTTTTTTAACAACAACATATTTTAATGTTTGAATTCAACTCTAATGTACAAGATCCTGTTTTAAGTTTTAAGCTATGTGTACACATACAAAAGACATCTCAATATAATTTAGGATCATAGCAACCAATTGATCAAGTTTTTTTTGCTGAAGCGCTTCATTAATTATTTTTATTTTTTTATTTTTTCATAACTGGTAGTTCCAGGATAACAAAAGGTATTTTAACCTCTAAGTTCAAAATTATCACAGCTGTATTTTATAGGAACTTTCCTTTGTTCAATTTAAATGCAACCAAATATTATATGGTATACCAAAATATTATAAACACTGCAGTAGCAAGGATCTGTAATTCTTAACAATTAAAAAAAATTTTTAATTTATTTTATATTATTTTATGTAACTCATCATAGATTTTCAAAAGGGAAGAAAAAAAAATCTTTAAAATGTTTAGAGTCAAGGGACACTGGTATTTTATATAGGACCACTTTGTAATTCTCATTGATAACATTGTATTTACTGTCTGTGTCTGCAACAGTTCAGCCTTTAAATTATTTATTTATTTTAACTTTTCTTTCAGAACCAGTGTTCTCCATCATCTTTTTTGTTATATTTCAATGGCATAATTTTGTTACAGAACTACAGTTATTACAGTTTCCCTTCACAGTTTCTCAATCTATGGTTCATGGACCCCAAAACGACCTTTAACATTGGTTCTTCTGTTCAGGACTCAGAGATAACAGGGACACAAAACTCTATTGAAGTCATTCTTTTCTCGCTAAAAAATTCTAAATGTGTATAGGGTTAGTAGCAAGCAGTCTTTGTTGCAGTGGCAGTATGTGTGTGTTATATAGCTGTGTGTGTGCGCGGCACTTATCTTGAACATCTCTTTTCTCTCCTCTCCCCCTCCTGTTGCCGGTGTCGCTGCAGCAAAATCCTCCCCCGTCTCTCTCCTCCGGCTTCCTGTCAGTCCAACTGGTTCTGGCGTTGGATCTTTGGGTTGTCCATTTCGTCCCTCTGTCAATGTCCATGTTGTCCACAGATGAAACAAGCATCAACAGTTCAGAGTCTTTTTCTCTCACAGCTCTGAAGCATGGTTATCTTTTCCTTCTCCATGCTGATTCAGGACAGCGGAGGTTTTAAAAGTTTAGTTACACAGTTTCAGTCCAAATGTCCAACAGGAGACCTGACAGTCGTCCCCTGAATGTAAACGTTCCATCTTCTCTCTGGTGTCAAAAGAAAAATTAGGATCAACAGACACTTCAGTGCCTGGAGGTGATAGAAGTCTTCTTTATCTTCTTCATCTTCTTGATCCTCTCAGTCACTTTCATCAGCTGGTTTTGTAGGAGGGACATCATCTTGTCCATGGGAGGACAGGTTTGAGGAGTTGAGGTCAGAGGTCAGATGCACTGCAGTGAGGCTCAGACAGAGGGAAAGAGAAGAAACAAGTAGAAATTGATTAGGCTTGTTTTGTAGTTTTTGTTGTTTTTCTATACATATGTATGAATCTTCTAACCTTTTGCATGATCATCAGAGAAACCTGAGGGAAATTGTTTGTACAGCTCTTTGAGCTGCTTGTAGTAAGAAAGGGTCCCTTATAAATAAAATTGATTGATTGATCCTTTTAAGAAATAAAATCATCTTGTTTATTCAAAAACATACAATTTTTTTTTAAAGAGATTAAGGCCTGTAATTTATTAAAGAATTATATTCAGCATTTTTATTCTTTATTTGTTTCTCCTCTGCTTCTAATTCGCTTTGCAGGGAAAAATTCCACCATTTAAAGTCATTCCACATTCATTCACACCAAGCACACTCCTCTTTTTTTCTTTTCAATATTTCATTATCAAATAGTCAAACAATTCACCCTGAGGAGGAGATTGCGTTCTGGAACCACGTAGACCCATTCTTCTTGAATTGGGCGGGATATCCTCTTTAGACTGCAAACGTCTTCGCAGAATCCAACAAATCAGCTTTGTGGTAGCTCTGCCTCTTACTCCTTTAAGTGGGGCCTTTATTTTCGATAAAGGTCTTTAGGATTCTCTAAAGGTTTAGTTCCCCTAATTTAGAAAACCAAAACTTAAGAAAATACCTGCCTTATTCACCGATAAGGTCTTTCACTAGGACCCTCAGCCTAGAAACCCGTGGTTCCCTTTTTTCTCTTCCGTTTGAGACTGAAACTCAAACAATTCCGGAGGGACTCTTTCCCAGCCGTTGTTTTTCTTTTTTTTATTTTATTTTTCTTATTAATTTTCCCCGTGGGATTTTAACCCAACGTTTCCTCTTAACACCGTCAATCTCTATTCCCCAGGGTGAAAGGTTTATCGGATCCTTAACTATTTTAGATTTAATAATTTGGAATTTGTAAAATTAATTTGTTAGCCTGAGTGAGTATCCCACCTGATAACAGTGGTTTTGAGTTCGTTGATCCCAGTGCTGGAGCCGTGGAGCCGACCAACTGCCCTCTTCTCTCCAATCGAGCTTTGAGGCTGGAATTTAGTCCAGGTTGGCCAAACGCTGTTCATCGACGTCCTCGGATGTCCAGTGGAGGGATCCGGGTCACGGCACCAAACTGTCGTGGAAAAAAACCTATTTCCAAGCACTGTTCAGGTGAAATTACTCAATCAGATTTATTCATATATTGTGCACAATACAGAGAGCTTGTAGGACAATCAGTAATGAAGAAGGTCTGGATGAAAAGCTCTGCCAGGCAGAGACAACACACGAGTTTTATACAAAGGGATAAGGGATCCTAAGCATGGGAAACAACTTCCAACCTTGTTCATGTAACCAAAATAGTTTAACTTGGTGGGAATATACAAGAACTTAGAATAAACATATAGCAATACAACTAGCAGGTGTGACCTTACTTTAATTTTTCCACTACAATAGTGATGTGACATTCATGAACGATCCTATTCTTGTGAACGGCTCTTTACTAAGTAGATATGTCTGGAGATTCACTGTGGTCCGTTCTTTGCTCTTATAATGCTCTGCGTACATTGCAGTAGCTATTATTTTATTTAACTATATACATTGATATTTATTTAATTAGTGAATAAATAAAACACAAGAACAGACGTGCACACCGAGCATGTTCATTGCTCTTTGATTGTTTTTGTCACCTGTCATGGTGTGTTGTTGCGCAACACCCCCCCCCTTCTGTCTCTACTCTCTCACTCTCGTACTTCCTCTTCTGAGAGGGGAGATGTGCTACCAGCTCTCCTTCTAACGGGTTAATTGAGTTTTCTAAATCTGCTGGGATTTACCCTGTCCAGAACTGAAGTAAACTCTGTTTAAGCTGGTTTCGAGAAACGATTCACCTGATTTTTGACGGCCTACGTCCAGGTGTCCCACCCTTCTTCCCCCTGTGAATTAGCCAGACTGAGCAGCCTACAGCCAACTAGTTTCACAGAGCACACCTGTTAACGGTCGCTCGTTCTCTATTTTACAACTTGCATTTGTTACTGAACCAGGTAGGTTTTAGTGACTCGGGCGAGTCCCAAGGATGATGTTTTACATTTGGGCTACCAGCAACCTAAAAACATTTTCCACTTTTTCCTCTCCAGAATCAAACATCACAGCTATTTTACAACCATCAAAGAACTTTAAGGTGACTCATTAACTGAATGTCCACAACATCTTTTAGATTTTCTTTATGCTAAATATTTTATTAGTGAGGCATTTTTGCAAGGGTCAGTACAGCTTAATTCAGTAGCAGAAATAATCAAATAAGTAAAATCAATCATCTAGTCTATCTTTCCCTACTGCTGACACTGAGAACTAAAAAAGGGAACCTTTGAGAGAGACGGACGGAGTTTGGCGTTTCGAACCCCAGACCTGGCCTGATGATGAAGAAGGTGTTGCAGCAGGAGGAAGATGTTGATCAGCGAAGGCAGGGATCTCTGTAGGTCTGATGAGCTTCTTCTCCGCATGGATGGTGAGGTCACACAGGACTTGGTGCTGGCAGGAAAAAAGGCACCAGTTCTTCTTCTTTGTCTTTGCCTTTGTCTTTGTCTTCATCTTTGTCTTTGGGGTCTGAACCCAGCCGATGAGAGAAGTGCGATTCGAAGCCACATGTTGCGGGGCTGACGGGTTGGTCCCCATGAGCAGGACAGTCTCCGGCTCTGTGGTCCCGGCTCTTCTTCAGCTGCAGAGTTCTTTGTCCATCTCGATCTTGGCTCGAAGCTGCCCGGAGGATCCAACCAAAGGTTCCTCTTTTGCACCCACCTTTTATAGGGTTTATCCACCCTTTTGGTGCGTTTGCATTGGCTGACTGCTCAGACAGATGATCTCATATCCATCACTGTCTTACAGACATTTCCTGATGTCTGTGCTAATGTCTCAGGGTTGCTCAACCTCCTGTGTCCATTGCCTGCACGACATTTTCTCTGAAACGTTTACGTTGTTCAATCTGTTTCTAAATAAGGCGTTGGTCATCTCTGCTCTCCTGTTAGTTCCCCTTTTTCCCTTAATCTTTCACCTTTCACCTACCATCTACCTCCAACATATCAGTGATGTTTAATTTCAGTTACACCTTTTTACACCATTTCAAGTTCAATGTCAAAATCACATTTATATCACATTTATTTTCTTTAGCTTCTCTGATTTAGCATTCATTTATGATTTTATAACCATAACTTAGTAATTATACTTATTATAATCTTAATGTGAGTTATTACAGATGTTTTCTAAAATGAAACCAAGAATAATACATGATTCTAATTATTTAATACTAAAGTTACGGTTACTGGTCTTTCTTGTAAGTGTTCCCACAAATGTAAGTGTAAGTATTATTACAAGTAAACCAATATTAATATAAGTATTTTACTTTGAATCTTATCCAATTACTCAAAATGTTTAGATTTCATTCTTTAAAACTTTACCTTTAAAATAAGGAATAGTCTCAGCTATTTTTATAAATCTGCAGGCTGGAAACTTCCTCTTTTTCCAGGAAACCTGCTTTTCCTGTTTCATGACTCTCTCTGTCTGACTATGATTTCTTATGATTAGATAGAAAAAAGTAGAATTAAAGCAAAGTTTGCTGGAGACAAAAACAACACACACAACCAGATTTATTTTATTGACACTTAAGTCTACGGTTGGGCCTAGATGTCACTTGAGTGATTCATTTTAAAGATAACTTTATTTATTATTACTGTTAAACTTAAATCTCCAGCATGGGGAAGTGGGATGAGCTCGGATTTTCTTGACAGGTGACAAAAATCATGACCGGTGACATCAAGGCAGTACAGTGCTGCCACCTGCACTGTACTGCCTTGCTTGACAGTGAGAATAGTCATGGTGAGTGCCTTGTGCTTTTTTACTTCTTGATTGATGCTCATAGTGGAGCATTATTTACCGTTAGTGCATTCCCTTAATTGCTATGTTTAATGGTGAAACAGTGGTGGTTTCTGACATGAATGAATGAATGAGGTTATCAGATCATAACCTCATTCATCTACAGCCATTGTACAAACCAAAAGTTCAGAGGCTGCCATTTGTCACAAGTAAATTCAGGAAGTGGACATTAGGAGCAGATGAGGCTTTGAGAGACTGCTTTGAGTCCACTGATTGGAGTGTACTACAGAGTGGAGAAGATTTGGAGGAGGTCACACACTGCATGACGGACTACCTGAACTTCTGTATGGACATTGTTGTTCCTACAAGAACTGTGCGCTGCTTTCCAAACAACAAGCCTTGGATAACCAGTAATGTCAAGACTCTGCTAAACAAGAAAAAGTTGGCGTTCAGAGAGGGGAACCAGGCAGAGCTGAGGCACGTACAGGGGGAACTCAAAGTCAGGCTGAAAGAGGCCAAAGAGGAATACAGGAGGAAGGTGGAACAGAAGTTGCAGGAGAACAATGTGAAGGAGGTCTGGGATGGAATGAAGACCATCACTGGCCTGGGGAAGAAAAGCAGTGTTAGAATAATTATCTAAGTTCATTTACTTGTGAGTTTATTTGAAAGGTTATGTTTTCATATTATTATTTGATGTTACTTGACTTCTTCTCTTCTGTGAAATACTATTAACCATTTGTAGGATGTTTGCCTGAAGGCTAGAGACTTTGCACATTCCTGTGGTATCAGCTTCCATCTGTAACTGATTAGTTGTGGTCAGCCATGCCCTTTTAAGGGCATGCCCACAGAAGGTTCTAGGACACCCTGTAGAAAAAGGTCATTGGTCAAATTCTTTGTGTGACTATGTGAGAAGGCCCAACCTCCTTCCTTGTATTTTCTAATAAAGCCAAATGCAGAGAAAGATCTGGCAGAGTTGATCCCAGACAGTGTTTTACAGCGATTCGTCGCGTCTCGGATCTTCCCTCCTATTCTGCAGAAAAGACAATCACGACTGGTCTGAATCCTTGCTAGATAGGAATTAAATAAACCTATCATTTGGGGGCTCGTTCAGGGATTCCCGATATACCCGCCGCTGACGGAAGGAGTAAGACGCGCTGAAAACTGCCGGCAGTCAGGTTCTTTAACCTGAAAGTCCCGGGGGGCAATTTCCTCGCTGGGCCAGTGTTTTAGGTCAACCTCCTTCTGCCAACGGTGGATTGACGGGACTCAAAACCGAGACAGAGCAGGATTCAACCAAGTAAGTAAATGGGATTGTACGGGCGGTTTTCAAGTCCCCCGTTTGACGTCAAGTGAAGAAAAAAAAAAAAAAGGGAAAGTATAAAAAACACACGTAGGGAAAGGCAATAAATGTGATACCTTAAAATAACGGTGGGAAAGCAAGTGGTGGCCTTGTTGGGGATGTGTAGCAAGAATTCTCCACTCAAATCATTTATTGAGTTGAGTTGAAGTGAGGATTACCACGACAAGTATTTAATCACCACCCCACTTCCCAATTCCCCGTTCTATAGCGTCCACCCTAGGTGTCATAAAGAACGGGACGAAAACACTGTAAAATATGGGTTTTTCACACGGGAAGGAGAAAAGTCTTAAAGGGGATGAGAAGTTAATGTGTCAGATGGAGCCAGGAAACTTAATGTACCTGACTAAATGGAAAAAGAAGTACGGTGCAGATGGCATGTTGAAAGTAAAGAAGAAACGTGGTGTTTTGGTTTTAAAATAAGGGTTAAGTAAAAAACTGGTACCAGAAAACGGGAAGTTATTGGTTGTTGTTAGATTCTAACATAAGTTTGAGATGTCTCTTTTTAAATGTGCACGGGTTTTTAAAACAGGTTCCTGAAGACGAGAGTTTAAAAATTAATTAAATTAAAACATGAAAAATGTTAATAAAACATTGGAAAATTCCTGAAGCTTCAGTAAAATTTGATATAAATTACAGTAAAACTTTGATAAAATAATGACTGACTGAAACTTTGACGGACTACATACCTGGCCAGATGTGTTGTGTTTTGTGTTTTTTTGTACTGTGCTTTGTGTTTTGTATTGTGTTGCAATTCATGTTGGTGTGAAAGATTGTGTGATTGGAGATAAAATACCACTTTGTATTTTATGTCATATAAATACAACGAGAATGTAAACAGCACCTCTGTAAGTGGATGCAATAGGCAAGAATTTCTCACTTGGGACACCAAGTTGAAGTAGAAATTACCCTACAGAGTATTTTTTTTAGTGCTGTCTCGTCGTGCAAAATTTCCAGTTTTTAGAACACCCTATGTGTTAAACTGGACTAAATTATTAAAATTAGGCAATAACAGCAGTAAATGTGACCTGCAGTGTAAAGATTGGAAGGTTATTGAAAGATAGAATCCTGATAAAATAAAACATCTGAACAAATTGAAAATAAATTATGGGTTCTACGGTTAAATAAATAAATAAATAAAGAAAGAAAGAATAAGCCAAGAAAATGAGGTCACAGAGGATTGTGGAAATGATGTATTGGCAAATTAATAGATGACTAAATGAAAAATGAAGTAAATAAATTAATAGATAAATACATAAATGATTAGGTAGATAAGTTAAAAAAAAATGTATATAGAATTGAGAACTAAAATTTTAGATAAAAATGTTAATTATTCCTTCTAGGCTGAGAAGGTAGCAGAAAAATAGAATAAAATACAATGAGTTACAATAGGACTTTTTAAATGAGTTGAGGATAAAGAAAAAACAGAAAAGATCTTTAGAGAAACAGGCTCTAACTGTAAGAGGAATTGCTCAGATAACAACAAACTGTAGCATGCAGCTGATTCTAGATATTTTTCACAATCAGCCTTTTAAAACTGACCAAAACTTTAGCATAGATAAAATATTATTAAATCTACAGGACTTACTGATAATTAAGACAGAATAAATTAGAAGTAACTCTCTTGTTAAATAGAAATTGATTAAATATAGAAAAGTTTGCTAAAATTGACAAATTTGTTGAAGGATAATATTAAGTTAGAAATAACTTATGGGTTAATGAAAGAGGATCTGGTGGAACTTTTGTAGAGAATAATGTAGATCAGGGGACTTGCAGACCCCCCCCCTTGCAGCAGCTCCGCAGGGGGGCCACAGAGCTGGGCTGTAACTTCTACCCCCACTAGATTCAACTAATTAACATGTGAAGCCTCTTTGCAAACCACGATTTTTTAAGTACAAGCAACCCCATTCACAGAAGTCCAGAAAGGGAGAACAAGCAGCTGTAAGGCAAATCATTTTCTCTCCCATCGTTTAAAGTACCTCCTGACAAAATATCAGAATATAAGTTACAATTTTAGTAGTGGAACGACAAAAGGTACCCCAAAAAAGGTTTTTAAGTTCAAAATTTAAAATTAGAAGAAACTAAAACATATCTGATGATTCAAGTGCCAAAGCCTAATAAAGCAGTAAGAATTAGGAGTTCCTCCTGAAATCCTTATCGGCTCTCTTTCCTGCCATAAAGTCAGTCCCTCCAAGAGGTGAAGGAAGGTTTTTATGGTGGGGTTAAAGATTTGGTTTGTGATCTGACAATAGAGATTGCTCAGACTAGTGTAGTGACTGTAAAACATAAATTGTGACATCTAAAAAAAATACAAAGGTTTCAATTAAACTTTTTTCCTAAGGAACATAGAGATTGGCTGTTTAAATCTTGGGGTTTTGTTTGGCATTGTAGATTATAGGAAGTTGTAGAGAGTGATTATCATCACATAAGGCAGGATTTTGATGTAGTTTAGTTTCCTAAAATTCAGAGAAACATTTTCTTTTTAGAGTAGATAGTTTAAGCAAGCAAATACATAGTGAGCAATTAAATAATGTGGAAAATGTTAAATGTAAGTTTTTAGCATCAAAACACTGAGTCTGTGACAGCTGTCCTGACTGTCACACACAGACACTCTTGGTAATGGTTTTCTGTTTTCCCTTCATATTACTTTATATATTGATTAGTGAGTAGTTTAGATTTTTATCTTTAAATTTGTTTTCATTAGTCTGACTCTTTAGTTGGCTATTTGTTGTGCACCCATTTAGTTAACTTTATGTGTCAGTTCTTTGTATATTTTGTTAAATATAACAAATTAATTTCTTTCTTTTGAGTTACCAGTTTCCTCTGGACCTGTTGCTGAAAATCATACAGATGAGCTCCAGCTGATTGGTGTCCATATATGGGTGTCAAACTTCCTTAGCGGGCCATTCCATTTGTTCACCAGGGGAGGGGGAAATTTGGTCTTTAGTTTAATTTCTTTCATTTGTAGATTTAGTAATATTCTGACCAGTATTTGTTAGGTTTTTTGTGTGTTTAATTACACCCTAGTGTGTGTTAATGGTCTGATCAGCCACTATTTAAGTTCCCCTCATGTCTTGTTTGTGAGGTCAGTTTGTGCTTGAGTTTGTTCTGTTACCACCTGAGTTGTACCTTGTTATGTTGACCTCAGTTTGGGCCCAATTTATCAGTTTTGGATTTTCTTTGTTAATAAATTAAGACTATATTTTGAATTTTCTTCAACGTCTCTCTGGCTGGTTTATGCAAAACCTTCACAGAGTCTTAATTGGTAAACATGCTTTGTCAAACGCTAGTAAAAATTTTTGAGAAGTTTGTAAAATGAATTATTTGTAAATCATAAGAGTACGATGAAATAATGAGTTTTAAAACTGTAATGTGACATGTTTGGGAAGATAGTACTCTTGAAGGTTTAAAGCATCCTACAATAAATTGTTCTGTTGTGTTGAAAGTTTGCCTGTTAGGACGGGGGCAGCATTGAATATGGGTGGATTTTCTCAGCTTAAATAATAACCCTGTTTCAGCAACATCGTTCTTTAACGTAATAGAAATAATGATGCATTAGCAAGTCATGCATCATTCAGGGGGAGAATATGTATGGGTTTATCTTTTATAATACTTAAACAAATTTTCGAAGGACATGTCTGATCTGTGCTACACATAAAAGTGAAAGGAAAGATATGGTATGTGCTTATTTTAAATGGATTTGAGTTGTTCTCCATTAAAAGATGTTCGGACAATGGGCTAAAATATTTTGAAACCACTAGACAAATTTGGTTAATTAACTTGGGAAAATAATTATAGAAATTAAAATATTATTGTGTTAGCCATTTTCAGAGCATTAATTTAATGGATTAAGATAATTTCTCCAGGTCTAACTCTTTTGAATTTTGTTTAAGGAACGCATGTAAAATGATTTAGACAAACAACCAGTAGGATCTAGTTTGTTCTATGAAAGTAATTTAAACTGGACTGTTTAATTCACATTGGTATTCATTTTTGGTGGTAAATGTAAGCTTTACAACTACATTTTTAAGTTTTTGTGTTTGTTTTGTTTCGTTTGTTTAATCCTATTTTTACAAGATGGGTTTAAGAGGACGATCTGCATATGTTTAATATTCTGGCAAAACGTTACTTTGGAAACATGTCTTTTGAAGCGGGTGATTATAAGGTTTTGCTATTTTCCATCGGGTAGGAACTATAGTTTAAAATAATAGAAACGTAAATTGAAGGGATCACATCCACCATTTAATGAGCAGAACTGGACAAAGTAGGAGATAAGGCTTCACGGGATGAGTTGCTCATGGGTTTTTTGCACACAGACTGCCATGGAGTTCCGAGCTCCAGATAGGACTCTGTAACACAAGCTGTTGTCATGCGAGGAGGGGTGGGGCTGCTTGGAGAAGCGGCTTCACACTTATTTCGAGGATAGCAGCCACAGAGCCACGAGCATTGGAGGATTCACTCGAAGACACAGTGAATTGAAGATGTTTGTGATGATTACACAAATGAATGATGCCCTTGGACAAATCTGATCTCTGTTTTGTCGTTTCAGTTTGGTTTCCTGGTGCCCTGCAGATGTGGTCTCATTCAAAGTCTGCGTTCTTTGATAAAAGATTAAAATAATTCCCCTGATGGAAAATAACAAAGCAAAATTTTTTTTAAGTTAAGCCATTGTTTGATTATGCTGACACTGATGAAGATGACACTAGAGAATGTTGTACTTATATTTCTGATGCTAATGAAACTCATTTTGATGACAATGTCTGTTTGAAATACCTGCAACAGGCCATGTTGCAGTTCCCTCATATGGAGAAGTTTTTTGTTGGCTCATATCTGGACTATGGTGGCATCTGCTGTTGAAATTAATGATGCCTCTTCTTATTCTTTTCTTGTTTTGTATTTTTACTGCCTGCATAATTCCATGTTTAAAATCGATGATAGCCAAAACTGTTGGAAATGTTATGTATCAATATCGACTTGTTGCCTTCATCTCTGAGGGAAACTCTGATGTCTAACGTTGTGACCATGCATTGAAATGTACCAGCAAGAAATGTATTTCTGATGTCTGAGTTAGACTTTATAAGTAATAATATGAAAAACAGGAGGGAATGTTAGAATAATTATCTAAGTTCATTTACTTGTGAGTTTATTTGAAAGGTTATGTTTTCATATTATTATTTGATGTTACTTGACTTCTTCTCTTCTGTGAAATACTATTAACCATTTGTAGGATGTTTGCCTGAAGGCTAGAGACTTTGCACATTCCTGTGGTATCAGCTTCCATCTGTAACTGATTAGTTGTGGTCAGCCATGCCCTTTTAAGGGCATGCCCACAGAAGGTTCTAGGACACCCTGTAGAAAAAGGTCATTGGTCAAATTCTTTGTGTGACTATGTGAGAAGGCCCAACCTCCTTCCTTGTATTTTCTAATAAAGCCAAATGCAGAGAAAGATCTGGCAGAGTTGATCCCAGACAGTGTTTTACAGCGATTCGTCGCGTCTCGGATCTTCCCTCCTATTCTGCAGAAAAGACAATCACGACTGGTCTGAATCCTTGCTAGATAGGAATTAAATAAACCTATCAAGCAGCTCTGTGGAGGCAGATCTGGACAGGGCAAATCAGTTTAACCATTTCTACAACAGGTTTGATGGCCCTGCCCGAGCCTCAATGGACGTGGTCTGTCCATCATCCACGGACACCGCTTGCTCGAGGGCCCAATTCACACCCCAAGCACTAGCTTTGAGGGACGTACTCTGTACAGCGCCTACGGACACTGCTTACCTAATGGCACAATCCACGCAAACCACACATGGACTCACACCCCCCCCCCCACAAGGTTACCAAGACCATGGTAACCTCCCACCCCCACCCATCCCCCCTGCCTCTCTTGCCTCCATCACAGCAGATCAAGTGATAGAGGAGCTGCAGAAGCTATATCCCAGGAAGGCAGCTGGGCCTGACGGACTGTGTCCAAGACTGCTCAAGGTCTGTGCTGCCGAACTGGGAAAGCCACTGGAGTACATCTTCAATTGGAGTCTCAGGCTCGGGAGAGTTCCAACAATGTGGAAGACATCTTGTCTCATCCCTGTCCCTAAGAAATCACACCCAATTGAGCTTAATGACTTCAGGCCAGTCGCTCTCACATCACATTTGATGAAGACTATGGAGAGACTGGTTCTGGGGATACTGAAGCCACAGGTGCGCCATGCACTAGACCCATTACAGTTTGCATATCAGGAGAAGGTGGGCGTCGACGATGCCATCTCATACCTCTTGCACAGGACTCACTCTCATCTGGACAGGGGGGAAAGTGCTGTGAGAACCATGTTCTTTGATTTCTCCAGTGCTTTTAACACCATCCAACCATCCAGATTGAGTGACAAGCTCCTGCAGATGGGGGTAGATACTCACCTGGTATCCTGGATTGCAGACTATCTGACGGAGCGGCCACAGTTTGTTAGATTGGAGGACTGCCTTTCTGACACTGTTATCAGCAGCACCGGAGCGCCACAGGGAACAGTCCTTTCCCCAGTCCTGTTCACCCTGTACACGTCTGACTTCTGCTACAACACGGAGTCATGTCACATGCAGAAGTTTTCAGAAGACACTGCAATTGTGGGGTGTGTCAGGGATGGGAAGGAATACAGGAACCTGGTGGAGGACTTTGTGCAATGGTGCAGACTCAACCACCTTCAACTCAACACAACTAAGACCAAGGAGATGGTGGTGGACTTCAGGAGATCCAAGTCTGCCTTGCTGCCAGTCACCATTGAGGGGGTCAAGGTGGAGGTGGTGAACACATACAAGTACCTGGGAGTACATCTGGACAATAAACTGGACTGGTCAGCCAACACCGATGCACTCTATAAAAAGGGGTGCAGAACAGGCTGTACTTCCTGAGGAGGCTGAGGTCCTTCAATGTCTGCAGCAAGCTCCTCTGGATGGTCTACCAGTCTGTTGTTGCCAGCGTCCTCTTCTATGCTGTGGCATGCTGGAGAGGATGCATTAAGAAGAGGGATGCTGGATGACTAGACAGGCTGGTTAGGAAAGCTGGCTCTGTTGTGGGGACTGAACTGGACTGCATCACGTCAGTATCAGATAAAAGGACCCTGAACAAGTTACTTATCATGGACAACGATTGTCATCCACTCCATAGTACCATCATGCAGCAAAAGAGTCTGATCAGCTGGAGACTACGCTCCCTGACATGCTCAACAGACAGACTCAGGAAGTCATTTGTACCAAGGGCCATACTACTGTACAATGCCTCACTGAAGGGCAGGGGAGAAGTGGACTTCTCTGCTTAGGCCATCGACACAGCAGACTTCACCTCCACACTCTTTAGCACTTAGGATTTTAGTGTTTTTTTAGTATTTTTAGCTCTTAGTAATGTTGATCTGGTAATTGTGTTTATCTAGTAACCTAGTGTTTTTGTAATATATTGTATGAACTGTAGTGTATGTTGTGTGTAATGTTTAAGCTGCTGGGACTTTGAATTTCCCCTTGGGGATTAATAAAGTATTCATCATCATCATCATGAGAGATGTGGGCAAACACCCAGGGCGTTATCTTTTTAGGGATGGCATGAGACCTCTGCGGATTGTGGCAGAGATGGAAATAAAGCAGAACAAATAGTTTGAATTGATAATAATATTGGTTAAATTTATTTCAACTCTAAGCCCTTAATGTCCAAGTGTTTTTATGGGAATGTGAATCTTTCAGATCAATTTGAGAAGCAATTTTGATAATATTTCACACTTTAATGTGTCATGTAGAGCGGGGCGCTGGTCTTTGTCTCGACTTGGTCTCCGACCCTAAAAGTCTTGGTCTCGGGTTAGGTGGTCTTGACTACAACACTAAATTCTAAAATTACTAAATTCAACAGAAAGTTAACTCTACTGTTGCCAACTCACCTACTTTCTTGGTAGCTAAACTGATACAGGTACCCTGTTGCAACATTGGCACTCACTACAACTACCCCAATTTATCTGCTTAGTTCAGGATTTCAACACCTAAACCAGATTTGTTTTATTACAATTCTGCTGTTCATACTGGACTCATTTCTCTTCCATCTGTTGATTGCTCATTGGTACTCTTTCCCATATTCTCTTTCAGAAACCCTAGATGCTTACTGAGCACACTTAGGTGGAAGTACTTGCGATAAGATCATCTTAATATCCAAGTGAATCCTTAGACAAAATGTAAAAACTAGCAATTATTTGCCTTGAACTTCACAATCAAGCACTGCTTTGTATAGTTTAAGTCATTAAATCCCATTAAAATACTCAGGAACTGAGGCTAGTAGCGAATTTGTTTCTTTCCTTGTCCCCCTCTATCAGTTGCAAGCTTTGATCAAACCTGCCACAAGTGCAAGCAGTGTACAAAATGATCAAGTACATAGCGAAAATCAATGAAAGCAGAAAAATGTGATCAGCAAAATTCATCTCCATAATTCAAATTCAAGATAAAGATTAAACAATTGAGACTTTTAAATGGACTGGGATGGATTGCAGACTTTCTCCAGTGGTCTTGAGGTGAGAAGAGAGGATATGACTTGGCCTGAACAGGTGACTCATCCATCGTAGGGCAACCAATCAAATACAGCCATACATGGTCACTCATGCTAGGTCAGGGGTCTCAAACTCCAGGCCTCGAGGGCCACTGTCCTGCAGTTTTTAGATGTGCCACAGCTACAAAACGGCCCTCGAGGACTGGCGTTTGAGACCCCTGTGCTAGGTGGAGCCAGAGCTGCTGAAGAAAACCCAGACAATGAGAACATGCTTGAGGTTTATTGGTTAAATTGTCCATCAACCTGATGGAAAAAATATTATGTTTTCCTAATTAATAATCTTCCTGTTATTAAAAGTAACAACTCAAAGTAGTGTTTTAATTAAACTCACTTTTTTTATTCTGGAATTTCCTGGCTTTCTATGACATTGTCGTCCCTTATACTCTTCCTGCTTCCTACCCTTCCTCTTGCAGTGAAAAAGTGACAGTGAAAAAGTAGCTATATTAAGCACTGTTCTGGAGCACTGACTTGGATTATTGTTTCATGTATGATAACAGCTGTCATCTGTAAGGACACAGCGGTGGAAAATCGTTCCACGCCTGTCGGCTTCACTGTTAACTTACAATGTGGGGGAAGAAAGGAAGCTGAAATGTAAAAAAAGTTTAACACGAAGGAATCTGCACAATTAAACTCATAATTCCAAACAAAAAAAAATATTTGTTTAGCACAGTTTGACAGTAAATGTTTATTGATAAAGCTGTGTCTTGATAAGTCAATAGACCTAATCAGATTACAAATAGGTTAATGTAAAATAAAATTCTATTTTAATTTTAAAGATCGGCAAAAATTATCAACTAGGTTTCAGGTATAATAAATAAAATATATGATATATGACAATTTTTTATCTATATGACAAAATCCAGAAGACATGGATTCAAAGACAAATTTGTTTTGTCTTCCAATCAATAGTCAGATGATTAGATCATTCACACAACTGCTAAACTTATTGCATCTCTGACAGTGAAGTGCACTGTTGAGGAAGGGTATAATTATGTTTTTTAGGTTTATTTAAAATAATTTTAGAACCCAGTTAAGAACAGATCCTTATATGATCACTATGTGTGTACTTTGTTTTTACAATGTCTGCAAATACAAACTGAAGTAATGAAACACAAGAAACAGGTGTGTGGAAGAAACAGAAATCAATCCATGCAGTCTTGCTGTGCATGGACTGCATGCACAGCAATGCAGTCCAGCAATGCTTTTCCTTTCCATCTGTATGGAAAGATTTTTAAAAAGACAGTAAGTCACAACCATGTACAATAAAACATAAAATCCCAAAACATAGTTCATCTGTGATAAACCTTTCACTATTTGCATCAGTTTGCATTTACACTTTTTACTTTTTGCAACTTTTAAGCTGTCTTTAGGTATTAGTAGAGCTGCTAAGACTCCTCGACTGACCAGCAAACTCAGCATGAAACCATTTCCTGAAGTATTCTCTGTTGTGTTCTGTAGTACTTTCCTCAGTAGCTGCCTATAAAAAGTATTCTAATTAGTACAAATCTATGTGGCTGTGGTTGACTTACTTATGGAGCCGAAGAATAAATCCAGTCTCCTGCAGAAAACAGGATTCTGACCTAGAATTTATTTTATTGCAGAAATTCCCAAAGGACAAAATTTATTCAAAAGAAGACTGATGAAATGGATTTCATTTAACACAATTTTATGGATTGAGCATCTGATGTAGAAGAAAATTAAATCTGCAGAGCTATAAGTAAACTTCCTGAATGTAGTGGAAATATTTAGGTCTGGGAGTTTGGACAAAGCCAATGTTTTCCACAGATATATGTCAGCTCCATCCAATCTGCCAGTGTTTTGTGAAACCTCCCAGACAGCTGTCAGTACATAGCAACTCATCTCAATATGAAGCCCACAATATTATGTGCACTTGGTGAACCATCTTACCATCCAAATCTTCAATATCTGCTGCTGCCCCTGTTCTGCAAACACATTCAGGTATTCATTTAGAAGCTTCTTGTTTATTATTTCTGCGTCAGACATATCACAAAAATAATCTGTGTGCGTGTGTGTGTGTGTGTGTGTGACAGTGTTCTGATTGGATGTTTAGAGTTTATGTAAATGAATCTCATTGAATCATTAAAACATATACTGAGTATTTTGTGTTACTACACTGTTATAATAAAGATCTTTGTTATTTCTATACTTTTGGCACTATTGTTTGAATATTTTATTGAATTATAGTTACACAAAGAATCAAGCTGAAGCATTTATTAAAGGTGCAGTATGCAACTTTATGTTCATATTTGTTAAAAATTGCATTATGTACTAAACTTATGACGGAGCAGATAAAATGTCTGGGATAAAGCAAGAGCAGCCACTAGCACTGTATGTTCATTGTGGAGCCCACTGTACTAATTTAATTGCACAGAAAGCTTGCTTAGCCTCACTTCTGATCAGATGCATTGGTCTCTCTCAGTCAGGGAAGTTTAAGACAATTCATGCAGCAATAGCACATGCAGAGAATCCATCATGTACTGCAGTAATACCCCTCTGCACTACAAGATGGGCAGTACGGAGCAAAGCAATGACAGCTGTTTTGCCACAGTATGGGTCAGTGCTGCCAAGCTTGCAGGAGATGGCAATGAGGACTGCTGTGAAAGTTGATCAGACCTCACTTAAGGCCAAAAGAAGAAATGAGGGAAGTTTCAACACTGTTTGAAAAGGCAACGGCTGAGGTTCAGTCTTTAGGTGTTAAACCCATCGCAATTCCACAAACCAGACCACCCTCAAAAAGCTTCACTGAAGGAGCTAATGCACATCAACCATGTCAGGTTGTTCTACTGCTCAAAATTGGCATTGCTGAAGGATATTTGTCATCTATTTCATTATTATATTTTTAAATCTTCCAAATACTTGACTAGACATGATTTTTGTATCGTGCGCATTTTAAACTTGCAATAAGCAGGTGAGCAATTACTTAATAGTGTATATCTGACCTCTTTGATCACGTATGTCGGGGTGTACCTGTGCGTACCTTGAGATTTTAATTTAAGTTTTAAAAAAAGGAAGAAAGAAAGAAAATACAGTTATTGGATTGTTTATTATCTAACCCTCTTTACAATTAACAAAATTGTGGAGAAAAAAAAAAAGATCTCGTGTGTCAAAACATCTGTGTGAGTCTGTGAGGTCGGGCACGTATTACTGTATCAGCCTTTTTATGAGATCTGCTGAAGGCATCTATCCAACTTTTACATTTTTCCAGACTCCAGTTTTGAAAATGGAACAAAGTCTATTCCGTCCTCTAAATGCTTTGGGTAAAGCGTGCCTTGTGCATGTTCCCCACTGACAACTTTTGACAATTTCTTTCCTGATTAATTTCCACCAAATCTCTGACTGCAGCGCATTTAATAGCAAGCAATTAGCAAATCAGTAGCCAGACCGCAGCGCAAGACAGACCCGACAACTTTGTCCTCCAGGTGAAGGGCATTTACTTCGGGACAAATTGTGACAAACCCACTGAATTGATTGACAGATGCCATTGTGTCAATTGAACAAGTGTACGCGCCTGACATTCAAAGTGCGTAACAGAGGTGACGAAATACCCCCTAAGCCTCCACCCCTTCAAAAATGAATCTGGCACTGCTGATGCAGCTACATCTTTGTTTTCCCTCTATTAGGAAGAAATTATTGAATTTAATTTGTCCTTTGCACCCTAAACATGAATTCCCTTTTTTAAAAACGCACAATTTCCCAGGTCTCTATTGACACTACAGAGCTAATGAACACCTTTTTTTCCAACTTTAACCTTCCTTGTCTGACAGAAATCCAAAAGTCGACACTAGACAGTCCTATAACTATTAAGGAAGTCACGGAGGCCATTAAAGGTCTGCAGCCTGGAAAAACAGCAGGGCCTGACTTTCTTATTGTAGAATTTTACAAAGAGTTCGTCACTCTACTAGTCGAACCACTGCTGCACATGTTTAACGACTCTTTTCGAAAGGGTCATTTGCCCATGTCATTGAGGGAAGCCAATATATCTCTAATACTTAAAAAAAAAAAAACACCGGAAGATTGTGCCTCATACAGGCCAATTTCCTTATTAAATGTAGACTTAAAGATCCTTTCAAAAATATTAGCAAAACGTTTGGAGATTCTACTCCCAACACTTATCAATGAAGATCAAACTGGCTTCATTAAGGGACGTAGCTCCTTCAATAACATGCGTAGGTTGCCCAACGTGATCCAGTTCTTCAATCAAAGTGCAATGCCTGGTCTAGTTGTCTCCCTAGACGCTGAAAAGGCATTTGATCGCGTTGAGTTGTCATATCTCTTCTACACTTTGAGAAAGTTCGGTTTGGGGGAAAATTTTGTCAACTGGATCAGAATACTTTACAGTGAAACCTGTTCAGCTGTTATTACTAACGGTTTACAATCGCCAAATTTTCAGGTGCGTAGGGGAACATGCCAAGGCTGCCCCCTTTCGCCCCTGCTGTTTGCTCTAGTTATAGAGCCTCTGGCAGAGGCGGTGCGGACCCATGGGGGGATAGGCGGTCTGACCATTGGAGAGAGACAACACAAGATTACTTTATATGCCGACGATGTGCTCATATTTCTATCTCAGCCTGAGGACTCTATTCCACATCTCATAGAGACCATTAACAGGTTTGGGGATTTTTCGGGCTATAAAATCAATTTCAACAAATCAGAGGTTATGCCACTAGGCACATTAAAACATCAACCATCTATACCTGCTCCTTTTCCTTTCACTTGGTCCCCAGAAGGATTTTCATACATGGGAATAAAAATTATCCCCTCATTTGACAAAATGTATAAGGCCAATTTCACTCCCTTATTTGAACGGATTCGGCTGGACCTTGAAAGATGGAGAACACTGCCTCTCTCTTGGTTGGGCCGCGTGTCTCTCCTAAAAATGAATGTCCTGCCCAGACTTTTATATCCCATACAAATGATTCCAGTTCTTTTTCTCCGTAAAACAATTAAGGCTCTAAATGGGTGGCTAAGTTCTTTTGTATGGGCAGGAAGGAAACCACGCTTAAAAATTTCTACACTGTGCCTCCCATCCACAAGTGGAGGCCTTGCTCTCCCAGACATACGAAAGTATCAGATCAGTGCCCATATGCGTGCTGCTGCTGATTGGACAGGGGGTCCTGCCTCTCTGTGGCTCGATATAGAAAGCTCTATGTCCAGGTTCCCTTTAAAAAATTTACTTTTTTTGAAAAAAAATAATATTATAAAAATGTACTGCAGTAACCCCATTACTATTAACACTGTGAGGGCATGGCAAATGGTTCAAAAACTTGAGGACAGGTTCCAAATTATATCACCTCTATATCACCTCTGTGATAACCCTATGTTCCTACCAGGCGCTATAGACTCTGGCTTTAAAATATGGTCAATAAAGGGAATTCGTACACTTTCTGACGTGATGGAAGGTGCCACGTTATTATCATTCTCTCAACTAATGGATAAATATGACATTGGGAGACAGGATTTCTTTCGCTATTTACAAATTAGAGATTTCATACAGAAAAAAAACACACTCGATGTAGACCAAACAATTTCAGTGTGTGAAAAACAGCTATTTTCCCCTAGGGTAAAAACTTAAATTAAAACCGTTTACAACTTACTGAAAGAGCACCCCTTATCAAATACATTACACTTAAAAGAAGTCTGGGAAAGGGAATTGCAGTGGACAATAAATCAGGAGGGGTGGGACGAGGCTTGGAAGAATGCAAAGTCTTTAAGTATTTGCAATCGGGTTAAGGCCATGCAATTGAAAATCTTACACCGTGCGCACATTTCTCCTTCTCAGCGAAGTAAGTTCAATGCAAGCTTCTCGCCATTATGTCTAAAATGTAGAGCAGATATTGGTAGTCTTACACATTTATATAATAAAATGTGAATTAGATAAGATTTTCTCTGTTTGCACACAATTCAATCCATTGTATTTACTACTTGGTTTAACTGACGCCAGCATTACTGGTAAATGTCAGCGTCAACTCTACAGAATGCTTACTTTTTGTGCAAGAAAATGTGTGGTACTGAATTGGATTTCTGACAAAGCTCCAAGTAAATCACAATGGCTAAATATAGTACTGGACTTTATATCTCTGGACTACTTAACGAGCAAACTGCACGATAAAGAAGATAACTTTCATAAAGTTTGGGAACCTTTTTATTTCTTATGTAGGATTTGAAACTTCTGTGCTTCTTTGGAGAGGATTTGTAATTTGAGGAGGACTGAATTGTAAACATCTGAAATGTTCTGGTGTAGACCATTTGTCTTTCATTGTTTTTTTTTTCCTTTTTCTTTTTCCCTTCCTTCTTTTCTCTTTGGTGTGTATGTATGTGTATGCATATGTTCTGTATATATACAGGTATGTAACTATAAGAGCTGGATTGTTCTCTTGTTCTTGTATTGTATTTGTTTATTTGTCAAAACATTTAAAACCAATAAATATAATTATTAAAAAAAAACCGCACAATTTTAGGGAAATCCCTTTTAATGTGCCCTTATTTATTGCTGGCCATGTTAGTCTTATTTGGAGGAACTCGACATATCTTTGTCATGATGTGGTGTGGCAGTGGACCCAAACAGCAGTAGACATAGAAATAAATGGATATTTTAATGAAGAAAATTAACCAACAAAAAATCCAAAATCCAAGGGTACAAGAAAATCCAAAAACAAAACAAATTGGAAACACAAGGGAACAGGTAATCCAGGAAGGGAAGCATAGGTAGTGACAATCAGGGTGATGAAACAGACTAGTGAGTTATGACTGGTATAGAGGAGCTTAAATACTGGGAAGTAGTAAATGGAACAAAGGCCTAGCTAGATGAGAGGAGTGATTGCAGGTGTGAGTAATTGGCACAGGAGCTGGCTGAGGGGCAGGGAGAAGGTGGCACAGGGAAACTAAGGAGATCTGCTGGGAACACAAAAGCGAGGAAAAGAGGAACTGAAAAATACTACTAATACAAAAGACACTAAGAGTAAGGAAAACCTGATGAACTAGGAGAGAAAGATATGAGGCAAACCATAACTGAACCTAAATAGAAACAAGGCTGATCTAACAACAATAAGAACTAAGGAACATAGAGCTAGCGAAACTAGGAGATCTAAACAAAGAAATAACCTAACTAGAATTACTAAAGAAAGACTAACTGAACCTAAAGAGACAAAAGAAGAATTGATAACACTAAGGGGGAAGCTAGAAGGACTTAAGAAATAAACTAGAATTACATAGACTCGGACATGGAAGAATAACTGAACCTAGGGTGATGAAATAAAGAAATAAACATTATTAGAAACACAGCAGGGAGGCTGAAATAAGAAATAACTAGAAGGATAAAATAGAATTAAACTATAGTCATTAAAGAAGGCTTGACATAGATTCAGACAAGCAAGGACAGAACTTAAGGTAACTAAAGAATAAACCTATAAACACTATAAAGGACTGAAAATAAGGAAAGCAATAAGACAATTCTTATTTCACTTAATACCTCAAATAATAATAATAATAATAATATCAAAAGGACCATGAAGGGTTAAACTAAAGTGAACTAAAACATGAAGCTAAATAAAATGAGAAGCAAAACCAACCCAAAAACCGAGAATCCTGACAATCTTATTGAGAGCTGATGATCTTACCGAGAACAAATACCTTTAATACTCCTTGGACATGACTTGGACTCGAGTCAGACTCCAGTCATTAAAATTAAGACTTCAGACTTGACTTGAAAATTTCTTCAGAGACTTGGACTTGACTTGAACTTCTACATCAATAACTTGGGACTTGAATTGTACTTGAACTTGTTTACTTGAAAAGACTTGATATTTTACTCAAAATTAAAAGTTTAAAACACCTTATTTATAAAGTGGGCCTCTTCGTAACGTGTTTGCTGCTGCAGGTGTTACGATCATGGCAGCAAACCAGCAAAAAGCAAAGAACTTTGCACAGTTCTTTCCCACAAACTAACCGAGTGAGCTGATTAATGATGTTAGATACAGGTAATGTTAGCTACATGATGACTGGCTGACGCCAATATATTGCGTTTAGGTTGTCAACAATAATAGGCTTCTATTGTTTATGTTCAAAAGTGGGTAGTGCTGCTTACATTTACTTTTTGGGGAAAAATAAAGATACTTATAAAAGTAGTTTAATTGCACTGTAATTTTTTTCTCTTACTTGAGTAGATTAATTTTTGCATTTAAAGAAACCCACATAGCACTCAATGGTAATTCAGAGTTCAATTATGGTCAGAATGGTTGATTTTTTTGAGGTCGACAATTGATGGTGGATCAACCATCAAACAATTATCCAGTTCCAGCCAAGAACCCAATTTTGAAGACATGTCATTGAATCAATGTTGTTTTGTGGTTAAAATCTAATGAATGACATGCCAACATATGATCAACATCTGATCAATGTATGCTGTTTGTCGCACCCCTTCTTCTCCTCTTCTGAGGTCTCAGTGAGAGATTTGATTAATTACATTATAAATTAAGTACTGTTGAGGGTAGTGGGTTGCGATTCCTTTCTGTAAATTTTCTTACTTGTTCATAAAAATTATTACTGACTGTTTCTGTGTAATGTGTTGTCACACAAACATCTACAAGTCACTACAAGGAGTGGGGCGGTCCACCACCATTTACATGAGTGGGATGTCCCAACCACATCGCTGTTGGCTTCTTTGCAAAAGATGTTAATTCAATGTTGAATCATGATCACAACGGTTCATTCTATGGTTAAGGTCATGTTGAGACAGAAACAACCATTGCTTCAAAAACACGTCTCTCTACCCGTGTCTTAGATATTTCAGGTAAGACACAAAAATGAGCCACAAACCAGAACGTAAAATCACTCACAAGACATTTATTAAATCAATACATTTGGCCAAATGGAGACACAACTCACCCACAAACACGAACACCAATGAGTCCCTGCACATTGCGAACCCTTCCAACTATTCCCATACACACAAACTATACCTGTCAAATCCTTTCCTGCATAAAACACTACACTCTTGGCTGTTAATCATTTAACAAGTTGTGCTTTCTTGTTAGTACTAGACGTTTCACCTTTTACTTCTGCTGCTAGAACATTCTGTACTGCTGCATCCTGTTCTGCCATGATTTGCACTCCTAACTGTTGAATGCAAACAAGATTATTGATTTTATCCTTTACCATTTTGTAGTGATGTTACGTGATGTGCCGAGGCTTCGAGGCGTGTGTCGAGTAATGGAGGGGGCGTTTCCGTAAAGCGCGTATCGAGGCTTGCTTCATTTAGGGGAGGAGCCGAAAACGATGACGTCCGAAGCCTCGCTGCCCGGCTGTACCACGTGACTGCTTCGGGAAGTGGCTCAGATTTTGGCGCGGGGTTTGACAGCTTTAGAAACCCCACAGGCTCCATTCAAAATGTGGGTTGTTGTAGGCGAGTTGCGGTCAGTTGAGAGAGTGGATAGAGTTTTGATAGTTTGGATAGCAGAGTTTGGATAATGGTTATTTAGTTTGAGACAGTTAGTTTGGTGTTTGGAGAGTTTAGGAGAGAGATAGATAGAAAGGAGATTTAGGAGTGCGAGGACAGGATAGGAGTAGGATGGAGCCGGCGAGAAAGAGGAAGAGGAAGTGGGAACATTTTGATTTGATAAGCCCTAACAAGGTAAGGTGAACTGAACATTTGCAGATGCATTAGGTTTGCTTATGAGGAACTGTATTTTTCACTATTTCTTATTTTCTGTAAAGGTGAGGTGTTTATTGTGCTCCAAGGAGTTGGGGTACAATAATAACACCTCATCCATGTAATGTCAAAAAAGAGAAATCGTTTGAAACCAAAAACTGTGGAGAAATTGTTGTTTCTTAATAAAAATGCATGAAATCATCCAAGTTACACAAGCATTAGCCTATTCACTACCCCCTCCCTAGTTCCACAAGCACTTTCACTGTCCTCTGCCTGATTAAGCCCATGCCATTTTTCTAGAGTCACAGAAAAACATTATTTCACAACATGCCATATCACATGACACTACTATTTTGGGAATAATTACACACAGAGAATACATTCAAACAATATTTTATTATACACATATGTGTATACATAATTTATGTAGACAAATGATTTCGTCCTACACCTTTTGTGAAGTCATTCCCAAGAGCCATAATAGACAAAAATTCAATGCATCACACGTGTTAAGATACAGCTGGCTGTGATTATACACCTGGCCAGTAGGTGGTTTCGTGTGCACATGAAGCTTCAAGAAATGAACCCTTTCTCGAACCAGTTGGCTCAAGTGGTTCAATGCCTCATGAGGCTTCATCTCACCATCACTACCATTTTGGCTAGAATGAACACTCCTTCATTCTAGCAAATTAACTCATGTTGCAAAAATGTCATTGAACCAATGTTGTTTTCTGATCAAATTCTAATGCTTGAAATGCCAACGTCTAATACAGTGTTTTTCAACCCTGCTCCTTAAGGCACAATGCCCTGCAAGTTTGAGGCATTTCCCTAATTCAGCACACATGATTTTAATTGATGGCTGATTAATAGGGTTTTGCTGAATTGAAAACATGCAGGTAAGTTTGACTTGAGGACCAGGGTTGGGAAAAACTGCTAATCAATTTTGAATCAAACTATCCTGTTTGTCACACCTCTATCCCACCCTTCCCTTCCCCGTTCCTGTCCTCTACCCACCACTCCTCCTTATCTCCCCTACTCTCTTCCATCTCCCTTCACCACTACCTCCCCATCCCCCCTACTCCCTCCAACCTCCCCCCCAAAAAATATTTACATGAATCAACACTGATTCCTTAACTTTGAATCAATATAAAATCAACCCAAATGCGCATGATGATAGTTGATGATAGTTGAATCAACATTGATTCAATATAAAATCAACACAAATGTGCATGCAAATCCACATTCAGTTGATGGTTGAATCAACATTGATATAGTGTCAGTTATTGTTGAAACCCTAACATTAATTCAACATGTAAGTCACTGACCACTTCCAATTTCGTTTCAATGTGGATTCAATGTTTCTGCCTAATGTTGTTTCAATATTATTTCACTCATATTGTGCTATCTGTTAACAGATTTCAGAGATTGGAAACCTTAGATTTCAGTAACATGAGCAAATGTTTATGCAAATTTGAGCATAATTACTCAACATTTTATACATGTCACTGTTTATATCCTTGTTTATTTTGTATTAATAAACATGGTTATTCTATTTGAAAAGTTAGATAAAGATTTTTTTATGTATTTATGATAAATCTAAAGCTTTTATCTGCACCCCATATCCCTTAAAAAAATATTGGTGTATTTGAAGACATCTAGGTGGGGAAAATTACATTGGCAATAACTAGATTGTTTACTGCAGCCAATGCATTAAGTCTACAGTTATTTTTTATAGTGTGTGTTCAGCTGCACATGTTTGATCAAGATTCGAGATAAATAGAGATTTAAAAAAAGAACACAAGGTCTATTTAAATTTAACATATGATTGCAATATTGTTTTTAAAAAAAGACACGAAATGACTTGAAATCCCAAGTTTCAGCCTTTGGACTTGACTTCTGACTGTCTTTACTTGAGACTTGACTCGGGACTCTAGGATAAAGACTTGAGATTTACTTGAGACTTGCAAAACACTGACGTGGTCCCACCTCTGCACGCAAGTAATGTTCGACTTTTGGGCCATTTTGTCTTGTCACTTATAGGTTTGCCTACATTTAATGCTAATGGGTCATTAAGACGCATATAATCCACTAAGTTAATTTGGTAGCATAACTTATCACACTGTCATAGCAAAACTCTCTTTATCACACTGTGATAGACAGGTGTAGTACACTGACTGACAACATGTTAGCTAATGTTAATGTAGCGAGATAAATGCGGGTAACCATGGCAACAAGTCAGTGTTTAAGACCGCCCGACTATCTGCAGTTCAGTTGCACATGCGTCCGCTGTGTTTATAAATGAATAATCTCTTCATAGGAGTAAGCTTGAATGCAACTGCTTATACTTGAGAGGATGGGAGAAGGGAAAATAAAGTTGAGTGCAGCACAGAATGAAGATCAAAAGATAATCTATTAGGGGGCTGGACAACATATTAAATAACAAAAGCTACTACTGCATGCGAGTCACTATAAAATAAATAGAACCTTCTCACTACTGAGAAGGATACGCAACTTTCTTTTAATCATTATTATTATTCTGTTAGAAGCCCTGAATAATTTTAAGCGCTGCCTTAGTGATGAATTAGCAAGCATGCGAATAGGGTATGCGAGTTCAGGAAGGTTAAATAAGATTAAATAGAAATGCCTGCTTTTCCAAGAGTTGCGAAAATTGAATAAGATATGTGTATATACGTCACATATATACTTGTCTCTGGGTAAGCTGTCTCTTACTCAGAGACAGCTCGAGGCAGGCTAGCGTGACAAATCCAATGAGAGGTGATGTGGCTGAACCAGATCAGGGATCAGGTTGGAAAGGAGATGCGATGAACGATGGTAGTGGAATGGAGGAATGCTGAACCATGAGCCGGGAGGGAACCACAACGTCGGAGATGTAAATCGGTGCAGCGAGACCCTGGCGAGGCCAAAGCCGGGGGCCTGAAGCGAGGAAGGACAACTCGGCTATGTTGACAGGAACCCTGGAGGAGGCGGCGATGGAGGAGAAGACAATAACAATTTAGGTGAGAGAGCGACGGAAAATGCTGCTTGAGTTGATTTGATGCTGGTGCGGAGAGAAATTCCCTTGTATCTGAGGAGCATCAGATGGAAAAGAGGAACCGAGCGCACAACTAAGCGCCTCTTCTGCTCACAGGACGAGAGGTAGAAGATGGGGATCCTTGAAAAAAAATGATCGGGTCAGATATCAGGCTCAAAAGCTGTGGCGTTTGGACAAACAGTTTGAGCAGAACTGTAAAGTGGATGTTGCCATGGAAGTAGGTCCTTATAAACGGAAGCTTGATAGGTGGCTATGACGGGGCATAGTCCGATGCTGATAGGCTGGCGGCGAATGAACGTGACGCAGTGATTGGATGATGCAGGTGAGGCTGGAGGGTTTTCCAGTTTGAATTTACGCCTCGACTTTATTTTAGTGTAACTTCTTATGTCAGAACCTTTACTGACCAATTTCTCCAAACATTTCTATGAATTGAAACTTATTTCTGTTTTTATTTCGGATTCCTGAGGAGCCTCTCCTTGGGCTGCCACCTTATCGTGGTGGAGGGGTTTGAGTGCCTCAATGATCCTAGGAGCTATGCTGTCTGGGGCTTCATGCCATTGGTAGGGTCACCCAAGGCAGACAGGTCCTAGGTGAGGGACCAGACAAAGCGCAGCCCGAAGACCCCAACGATGAACGGCACCATTGGACTTCGTGTTCCCTCGCCCGGACGCGGGTCATCAGGGCCCCACTCTGGAGCCAGGCCTGGAGGGGGGCACGATGGCGAGCGCCTGGATGGCCGGGCTTTTACCCATGGAGCCCAGCCGGGCTCAGCCCGAAGAGGACACATGGGCCCCCCCTCCCATGGGCTCACCACCTGTGAGAGGGGCCAAAGTGGTCGGGTGCATTGTGTGATGGGTGGTGGCAGAGGGAGGGGACATTGGCGGTCCGATCCTCGGTTGCAGAAGCTGGCTCTTGGGACGTGGAATGTCACCTCTCTGGTGGGGAAGGAGCCGGAGCTAGTGTGTGAGGTCGAGAGGTTCCAGCTAGAAATAGTCGGTCTCACCTCGACGCATGGCTCTGGTTCTGAAACCAGTCTCCTTGAGCGGGGCTGGACATACTTCCACTCTGGAGTTGCCCAAGGTGAGAGGCGTTGGGCAGGAGTGGGCATACTTGTTGCTCCCCATCTCGGCACCTGTACGTTGGGGTTTACCTCGGTGAACGAGAGAGTAGCCTCCCTCCGCCTACGGGTGGGGGGACGGGTCCTGACTGTCGTTTGTGCTTACGGGAAGAACAACAGTTCAGATTACCCACCCTTTTTGGAGTCCTTAGAGGGGGTACTGGAGAGTGCTCCTCCTGAGGACTCCCTTGTTCTGCTGGGGGACTTCAACGCTCACCTGGGCAATGACAGTGAGACCTGGAGGGGCGTGGTTGGGAGGAACGGCCCCCCCGATCTGAACTCGAGCGGTGTTCTGTTGTTTGACTTCTGTGCTCGTCATGGATTGTCCATAACGAACACCATGTCCAAGCATAAGGGTGTCCATATGTGCACTTGGCACCAAGACACCCTAGGCCGCAGTTCGATGATCGACTTTGTCATCGTTTCATCGGATCTGCGGCCGTACGTCTTGGACACTCGGGTGAAAAGAGGTGCGGAGCTGTCCACTGACCACTACCTGGTGGTGAGTTGGCTCCGGTGGTGGGGGAGGAAGCCGGTCAGACCTGGCAGGCCCAAATGTGTTGTGAGGGTCTGCTGGGAACGTCTGGCGGAATCCCCTGTGAGACGGAGCTTTAACTCCCATCTCCGGCAAAACTTCGAACACGTCCCGGGGGAGGTGGGGGACATGGAGTCTGAGTGGACCATGTTCCGTGCCTCCATTGTCGAGGCAGCCGATCGGAGCTGTGGCCGCAAGGTTGTCGGTACCTGTCGCGGCGGCAACCCTCGAACCCGTTGGTGGACACCTTTGGGGAGGGATGACGTCAGGCTGAAGAAGGAGTCCTATCGGGCCTTTTTGGCCTGTGGGACTCTGGAAGCAGCTGATGGGTACCGGCGGGCGAAGCGGCATGCGGCTCAGGTGGTTGCTGAGGCAAAAACTCGGGCGTGGGAGGAGTTCGGAGGGTTATCCGGGAGTATGGAGTACCGGGCCCTTTGATACGGGCTGTCAGGTCCCTGTATGACCGGTGTCAGAGTCTGGTCCGCATTGCCAGCAGTAAGTCGGGCTCGTTTCCGGTGAGAGTTGGACTCCGCCAGGGCTGCCCTTTGTCATCAATTCTGTTCATTACTTTTATGGACAGAATTTTTAGCCACAGCCAAGGTGTTGAGGGGATCCGATTTGGTGGCCTTAGGATCTCGTCTCTGCTTTTTGCGGATGATGTAGTCCTTTTGGCTTCATCAGGTCGTGATCTGCAGCTCTCGCTGGAGCGGTTCGCAGCCGAGTGTGAAGCGGCCGGGATGAGAATCAGTGCCTCCAAATCCGAGGCCATGGTCTTGAGCCAGAAAAGGGTAGAGTGCCTTCTCAGGGTCAGGGGGGGTGTCCTTCCCCAAGTGGAGGAGTTCAAGTATCTCAGGATCTTGTTCACGAATGGGGGAAGAAGGGAGCGGGAGATCGACAGGCGGATTGGCGCAGCGTCTGCCGTCAAGCGGGCGCTGTACCGGTCCGTCATGGTGAAGAGAGAGCTGAGCCAAAAAGCGAAGCTCTCGATTTACCGGTCGATCTACGTTCCCACCCTCATCTATGGTCATGACCGAAAGAACGAGATCGCGGATACAAGCGGCCGAAATGGGTTTACTCCGTAGGGTGTCTGGGCTCTCCCTTAGAGATGGGGTGAGAAGCTCAGTCATCCGGGAGGGACTCAGAGTAGAGCCGCTGCTCCTTCACATCGAGAGGAGCCAGTTGAGGTGGCTCGGGCATCTGGTCAGGATGCCTCCTGGACGCCTGTAGTGAGGTGTTCCGGGCACGTCCCACCAGGAGGAGGCCCCGGGGAAGACCCAGGGACACGCTGGAGGGACTATGTCTCTCGGCTGGCCTGGGAACGCCTTGGGATTCCCCCGGAAGAGCTGGAAGAAGTGGCCGGGGAGAGGGAAGTCTGGGCCTCCCTTCTGAGGCTGCTACCCCCGCGACCCGACCCCGGATAAGCGGATGAAGATGGATGGATGGATGGATGGATCCCTGAGGAGCTTCAGTTCAGAATTTAACCCCTTCTTTCCCACACTCAGAAACTTTTTCTAAGGCCTTTCCTTCTTGAAATGTGAGGAGGTGAGACTGAGACTTAGCTGCTGAAAGAAATTTTGTTTCTCTTCTGTCTCCTTTCCTCCCCCCTCATCCTTTTCTTTCCTTTATCTCTCCTCTTCTTTTTAAATGTAATTTTTTTGTCCCGGGTTTTCCTCACTGCCTTTTCTTTGTAGTTTGCAGAGCTCAACTTTCTTGCAATTCCCTGCAGCGAGCTTTAATAAGGCGTGATGATGCCGACATTTTTTGGCTGAGGTCATGTTGGCCTTGATCTCTCTTCCCTTCGTCCTCTTCCAGCTTTCTCATTCCCAGCACTAATATTTCATCCTATAGTTATGACATTTTCTTGGCCACAGAGCTGCTTTGAGAGAAACTCTTGAAACCAGACTTTACATGCAGATTTACTTGCTTAGTAACTCATAGCTCCAAGTGTATGCACTTAATTGCTGAAAACCTCGCAACTACCTAGAGACAGCTCACCTTTAAAATTCCTATCATGACTTGCTTTAAATGTAAATGTGAAAGTATTTGCTCTGTCTTGATTCATGAATATTTAGCAGCATAGTACAATGAGCCTTTGAGTTTCCTTCCGGATGCTGTCCCAGGATTTATCTCTTTTTTTATGCAATGCAGCAAATGAAAAGTGGTATTTTATAGAGCAATGTATTTCAATGAAATGTTTGCTTGAAATTGTCATTGTTCTTTAAACTGACACTGATGTAGGTTTGAAGGAGTTTTATGAACAGTTTGTGACAAACATTTTTAAAATACTTAAGAAAACTATAATGTAGCAGAAAAGGATTGTGGATAAATTTGAAAAGATGTAGGTTTCTACTTTGCCACAAATCTGAAATAAAAGGTTTAACTGTTCAAAATAAATTCTGATGAAGGTGAATATTACTGTAATGCAAAATCTTCAAAAATTCAGGAAGACAAAGCGGAAAACTTATTGTAGAACTGATCTCCACAGGGCTGTAATTGTTTGTTTTTTTATTCTTTTTTTAAACCAGCTTATGCATCTGCAGTTGCTGCATCTGTATGTACCAAAAAACCACAAAATCTTACCAAACATTTTTGCTTAGTTTCTCATGTGAATATCTTCTTACTCTTGAATTAAGACAAAACTAACTTGCCAATAATTCCTTAACATTGATTAAAAAGTACTACTTCCACTGGTAGATTGTTTCATTTTTAACATAGAAAAAATATGTGCAATAACCTGCAGGTGTAACTAGTACTTTTTCCATCAACATTAAGAAATGATTGACTTAAAACCAGCTCCTAAATCCTGCTAGTTAGTTTTGCCGTACATCAAGTACAAATATCCATATGACTGGGATGGAGTGGTTGTACTAGAAACTAGACTAACTAGACTAAAAATACTTGGTAAGATTGAGGTTTTTTCTAAATGTTTTTAGAGGAGGGGGTGTTTGGGTTTGACTCCTGGACTTGCCACTTTCCAGTCTCCTTAGGTATTTGAAAACCACAAAGAATAAATAGTCCCTGAAGTGGGTCTGCCCCTAGAGCAGGGGTGGGCAACTCCAAGCCTCGAGGGCCGGTCTCCACCTAACTTTTAGATGTGTCTCTACTTCAACACACCTGAGTCAAATAATGACGTCATTAGCAGTACTTTGGAGAACTTGACTGCACTTAGAAGGTGATTCAGCTGTTGGATTCGAGTGTGTTGGACCAGGAAGACATCCAAGAGTTGCAGGACACCGGCCCTCGAGGACCAGGATTGCCCACCCCTGGCCTAGAGCCTCTTCTTTGCAGAATATTTCCCAAAGGTAGTGTCATCATAAACAGATATGCAAGCTGACTTCAAGTCGGCAAGGACTTTTATCTGAATGTGAATACCAAAACTCCTTGCCTTCTTCTTTAAGGCTGGAGCCTGTCACCGTACAAAAGAAGCTCATTTCAACCATACTAGATCAGTGTTGTATAGTAACGAAGTAAAAACACTTCACTACTTTACTTAAGTATATTTTGGAGTACTTCATACTTTCCTCGAGTATGAACATTTTTGATAACTTTCACTTTTACTTCACTATATTTCCGAACTTAATTGCATACTTTTACTCCGATACATTTTCAATGTGTGGTTTAGTTACTCGTTACAAAAAAGCGAGAGAGAGAAACGCAAGTGTTTTGACCCCACCTACTGATTAGCAAGTAGCAAGTAGGCTACCGAACAAAGTCGGTAGCCTACTTGCCTGGGCTTGTTCATCACCACCAATAGGATACACCTGTTTCGCTTCTCCCATTAAACACAAAGCAAGTCTCGCAATCAGCAGCAGCCACATGGAGGAGGAGACGGAGACCACAACGACTGCAACTACATCGGACACGGCTCCAGGGGAACCACCAACTGGTGATGAGAGCCCATGGCCTTATTTAAACACAATACACTCTTTCGTGGGTGTTAAAGATTCGTCGTACCGCATGCAGTGTATGTTATTCCTGCCCGAAGATGTGGAAATTCTATCACAAAAACTCCCCGTCCAACTTGAAGAAACGCATCGAGGTAACGTCTTATGAAATGGTTATAATCCTCCTGTGTCAGTAACTATAGCTTGGTCACTAGGCACTACTGTATTGTGAAATCTTGACCATAAATGAACTTTGTTTGGTATTGTTTCAGTTCCACACGTGGTGTATTTAGCTTAGGCCTAATGTTGACTGTAGCAGGCTACCTAGACTCCTCTATTCAAGGGGGGACAGAAGCCATAGCGATAGCAATTTAGACTAAATTTAACGAATATAGGAAAGGCATGCAAGTTCAAAATCAGGTTTACAGATGCCAATAAACTGCATTTCCCTCCCAATTCTTTTTTTCTTTTGCATAATGACCAGTTGTGTGCACCACCTACTGATTGTAGGATTGACTGATTCACTGATTTGTGAAGTAGAGTAATCGTGACAGCTCTTTTTCTTCATGTTGGCCGCATTTTCTGTACTATTTATTTTTCTCATTTTCAGCACTGACCTTACTTGAAGGGAAAACTTAAGGCTTACAAAAACTTTGTATTTTCTGTCCTGGAGGGTATACTAAGAAGCTGGTTCAGTTGTAAAGCAGGTTAAGTTAACCTTGTGCTATAGGTAAAGCACCTAATTTTCTTAACTAAATGATGCCTGCAGGTATATCTATTAGCAGGTTTAATTTTGCCTGCACTTGGTTGTGTACATTATTTTAAGTGTATTTGACAAGTTTACCAAAATATAAAAAATGTCATTCAAACTGCATTTGCCTTGTTTTACTTTTTACTTGTACTTTTCATTACATTACTTGAGTACATCCATTTTTACAGCAATTTCCATACTTAAGTACAAGAAGTTTCAGATACTTTAAGACTTTAACTCATGTAACATTTCAGTCAGTGACTTGGACTTTTACCAAAGTCATATTTTGGAGAGGTACCTATACTTTTACTTGACTCTGAGATTTCAGTACTTTATACAACACTGTACTAGATTATCTTATATCTTAAGATCATAAGTGATGGTTCAGTTTTAGACAGACAATTTGGATGGTACATTCCAATTTTTTGTGGTTGAGAAATGAAGAACACTTTAAATCTGTATGAGAAAAGCAGACTCTCTTTATTTGAAACTTTTTTCTCCATGTTTTCCCCCGTAATTATTAGTTTAACCATCTACACCGTGTTCCAAATTATTATGCAAGTGATATTTTCTCAGATTTTCTCAAATGGTCAATGCAAATGATGGTCAGTATAATTTTCAAGTCATGAGCTATTACAGTATAAATCAAATTGTACTGAACAAAGCTCCCCATGAGAACAGTGTTTTTTTCAAAAATAAAAAAAATCAAAATGCACTGTTACAAATTATTATGAACAGCAGATTTTCTAAATATTTTATGGATTGTAAAGAACTGCAAACGGTCGTTCTTTGAATGTGCAGGATTAAGTGGTCACATGTACTAAAATCAAAAGCTATTTCAATCAAAAACATCTTAACAGATGTTAAGAGTTACATGTTAACATAGGACCCTTCTTTGATATCACCTGCACAATTCTTGCATCCATTGAACTTGTGAGTTTGTGGATAGTTTCTGCTTGAATTTCTCTGCAGGATGTCAGAATACCTTCCCAGAGCTGCTGTTTTGATATGAACTGCATCCCACCCTCAGATCTTCTGCTTGAGGAAACTCCAAAGGTTCTCAATAGGGTTGAGGTAAGAGGAGGATGGTGACCACACCATGAGTTTCTCCCCTTTCATGCCCATAGCAGCCAATGACACAGTGGTACCTTGCAGCATGAGATGGTGCATTGTCATGCATGAAGATGGTTTTGCTACAGAAGGTATGGCTCGTCTTTTTGAACCATGAAAGAAAGTGATCAGTCAGAAAGTCCATGTACTTTGCTGAGGTCATTTTCACACCTTAAGGGACTCTAAAGGGGCCGATCAGCTCTCTCTCTCCCCAAGATTTCGGCCCCAAAAATGATTCCACCACCTCCTTGCTGATGTCACAGCTGTGTTGGGATGTGGTGGCCATTCACCACCAATCCACTACTGCGTCCATCTGGACCATCCAGGGTTGCACAGCAGTCATCAGTGTACAAGTCTGTTTGAAAATTAATCTTCATGTATGTCTGGGCCCACTGTGACCTTTTCTGCTTGTGAGCTCTGGTTAGTGGTGACTGAATAGTAAGTTGATGCACCACAAGCCTCTGAAGGATCCTCCACCTTGAGGTTCCAGAGGCACCAGCAGATTCAAATAACTGTTTGCTGCTTTGTAAGGGCATTTTAACAGCTGCTCTCTTAATCCGATGAATTTGTCTAACAGAAACCTTCCTCATTATGCCTTTATCTGTACAAACCCATCTTTGTTCAGCCACAAATCTCTTCACAGTACTATAACGCTTCAGTTTTCTTTAAATATTTAATGTTTTTATACCTTGTCATACGGCACTACCCTATCTGATGATTTTCGTCAGCAGAGAGATTCTTTCTCTTTCTCATATTGCTTGAAACCTGTGGCCTGCTTAATAATGTGGAACATCCTTCTTAAGTAGATTTCCTTTAATTGAGCTCACCAGACAAACTAATCAACCAGCTCTCTGAAATTAATTATAGTGATTAAAGAGCCTGGACACACAAGACCATGTATAAATTTAATAGCACAACAAAAAATTTTATCTTTATGACTCTTAAATCCAATTTGCATAATAATTTGGAACACGGTTAGAAAAAGGTTAGAGATTGATTTTGCACACACTTCACTAAAAATTTGACAAATCTCCTACTTTTAACAAGTGGATTAAAGAAATACTTTGTGTTACATTTGGAAGCAATAAGTTGCAGCAGAGCCAATCAGCATGAAAATTTTAAAAAGACCTGGTCCTCATTTAAAGAATATGTCAAACATTTAAATGTGATAATGAAGTGTGTGGTCTTGTCTTCCTGTTCAATCTGTGCATGATAGATGTTTGTGAACTGTGATCTGTGATCAAATCTGAATGTTTGCATTTCTAGCTTATGATGTGAATTACCTGCTGCCAGTGGCTGTAGCTATCTGTGGTTTGATGATGATGACTATGATGATGATGATTATTACTGTTATTATTATTATTATTATTATTATTGTCTGTTTGGTTACAATGTGTTATTACTCTGACAATAACACGTTGTCTTTTATATCTTCAGTTGGTGTTATCTGAGTTATCTGAAAATGTATAGCTAAAATACAAAAGTTGATCGTGGACAATAGTTTGAGTGTTCACAGTTGACCTACTCATTTAATTTACCCTAAACTACTTGGAAATGTGCTTATCGTAGATAATAGATTTTTTGTGAACCGGCGTAGAAAAAGCACTTAAATGCAGGCTTTTATATTGATATTGATTGCTAGTATGCAGGGTTTCTGAAAGCTGTGTTTAAGGCTGATGAAAACATTCACATTACATTAGCTTTTTTTCTCTAGATTTCTAACATCAAGCTTTTCAGTTTGAATATTATAACTATTGTTACAGGAAAAAATGCAGTTGATCTTGTGTTTCTAAACCACTTCAATTGGAAATTATATGATTTAGCAAATGTTCTTGATTTATGAATAACTGCAGGTATTGACTTACTCACTTGGACTTCAGATAGAAAGACCGGGTAAGATGAAATCTTCACCAGCTGCATAAACAAACACATTGTAAGAACTAGAACTTCACCCTGGTAACAATTATTGAAGTTTCCCTGATCTAACACTCCTTTTAAATCTGATTATGTTTTAACTCTCAGTCGGGCGTTTGTGGGACTGCAGATATTGATTTAGGTTTTGAACTTCCAATTTATCTTCATCATGACTTATAAATTGAATTAAGTGTAATAAAGTTAAACCATTATTATTTCCAGCTTGCTTTGTCACTGTGGCAGGATACACTGTGAGAATTGTCTCATACAAGAGTAGGTTATAGTCAAATAACTAGCTAGAAAGACACAACACCATGGTACGAAGAGCTGTGGATCTCATAAATGTTCACCTGCAATTCTGTCTTTTGTCTAATTGAGTGATCATATAAGGAACAAACTTAATTATGCTTCTTTTGTCTCTACATGTTTTGGATAAACACCAACAAAAAAATGTAATTCAATTGACTCATTTGTTCAGATTAGAAGGTTTTACACCTCAAATATGAAATTTTTGGAATAGAATTGAATAGAAACAGGTTTTACTATCTCGCAAAGAGGAAATTCAGGTATAACAGCAGCAACAGATATAAAGGTTCACACTGAAAATTCTTAACGTGTTAACAGCAATAAATAAAGAATAGGATTAACTATACCAACTTATAGTTAAGTTCTGGAGTTGGGGGGGCTTCTGATTACCTTTAGAGGAAGAGGAGGGAATACTTGGGACCGGCCCAGGGATGGCAGAGGCCACCTTGATTTTAACCTTTTGACATGGAGCAGATAGAAGTTTACTGTTGCTGGGGACACAGCCTGAGAGCAGGGGGTTTGGGGGCACGGGAGGAGCCAGCCTGGGAGCAGGGGGACAGGAACTGTTGGGGTACCGTTTTTTGTACCGGCACAGTCCTTGTGGCCACCCTGGCCTTCCTGATCGTCCCCAGTCGGAGGTGTGACGCCGGAGAGCCGGAGCGCTGGCTGGTGCCCGAGGGAGGCTTAATGTCTCTGGGGGCAGATACGGTGGTGGAACGGGGCATGTGCTCGGTAGTGGGGGAGGTACATGGGCTGGAAGGTTTGGGGCATTTGGAGGAAGGCTCAGGGCAGACAGGGCTCCTGGGGTGGGCAGAAGGACCATGTGGGCGGGGCTTTAGCTTTGAGGCGGAGCTTGGCTCCACAGGGGGAGCTGATGGAGTCAGGGCTCTGCGGTGACTGCCCGGGTTGGGGGCCCACCTGCAGGAGCTGCTCACAGGTGAGGAGGGCAGAAAAGAGGAGCCTTTGGTGGGGACGGGTAGGGGGAGTTGTGTGGGCTTCCTGGGGGAGGCCCACCCAACTCCCCCAGTTGGGTGGGCCCAACTGGGGGAGTTGATTTTAATGATGAAGACAGAAAAAACAACAATCCAAAGTCCAAAAATCCAGGCAGCACAGAGAGAGTGGAAGGCTGAGGCTCATCAACTTGAAGCAACCATGGTACACTATGGACTAGTGATGTTACGTGATGTGCCGAGGCTTCGAGGCGTGTGTCGAGTAATGGAGGGGGCGTTTCCGTAAAGCGCGTATCGAGGCTTGCTTCATTTAGGGGAGGAGCCGAAAACGATGACGTCCGAAGCCTCGCTGCCCGGCTGTACCACGTGACTGCTTCGGGAAGTGGCTCAGATTTTGGCGCGGGGTTTGACAGCTTTAGAAACCCCACAGGCTCCATTCAAAATGTGGGTTGTTGTAGGCGAGTTGCGGTCAGTTGAGAGAGTGGATAGAGTTTTGATAGTTTGGATAGCAGAGTTTGGATAATGGTTATTTAGTTTGAGACAGTTAGTTTGGTGTTTGGAGAGTTTAGGAGAGAGATAGATAGAAAGGAGATTTAGGAGTGCGAGGACAGGATAGGAGTAGGATGGAGCCGGCGAGAAAGAGGAAGAGGAAGTGGGAACATTTTGATTTGATAAGCCCTAACAAGGTAAGGTGAACTGAACATTTGCAGATGCATTAGGTTTGCTTATGAGGAACTGTATTTTTCACTATTTCTTATTTTCTGTAAAGGTGAGGTGTTTATTGTGCTCCAAGGAGTTGGGGTACAATAATAACACCTCATCCATGTAATGTCAAAAAAGAGAAATCGTTTGAAACCAAAAACTGTGGAGAAATTGTTGTTTCTTAATAAAAATGCATGAAATCATCCAAGTTACACAAGCATTAGCCTATTCACTACCCCCTCCCTAGTTCCACAAGCACTTTCACTGTCCTCTGCCTGATTAAGCCCATGCCATTTTTCTAGAGTCACAGAAAAACATTATTTCACAACATGCCATATCACATGACACTACTATTTTGGGAATAATTACACATAGAGAATACATTCAAACAATATTTTATTATACACATATGTGTATACATAATTTATGTAGACAAATGATTTCGTCCTACACCTTTTGTGAAGTCATTCCCAAGAGCCATAATAGACAAAAATTCAATGCATCACACGTGTTAAGATACAGCTGGCTGTGATTATACACCTGGCCAGTAGGTGGTTTCGTGTGCACATGAAGCTTCAAGAAATGAACCCTTTCTCGAACCAGTTGGCTCAAGTGGTTCAATGCCTCATGAGGCTTCATCTCACCATCACTACTATGGACGGTAGCAACAGACATAAACTGGACCGAATGACAAGACAGATACAAGGACCTGACAAAGAACATGGAACACAGGTGGCATTAAATACACAGAGAGTAATCAGGGAACAAGACACAGCTGGGAACAATCACAGGATACACAGGACAATACAGAGACTAAATGAACTGAAAACTACAGTACACACAAAAACCTAACTTAACACAGAAAAAAAACCTAATCCTTACATTACTCCCATTCACTCATTACTTTCTCTTTAACATGAAAACTACATATTTGTAAATGTCATCACAATTTTTTGTAATCATAAATTGTCCTTTGCATTTTTTTTCCTTTTTACAATTTTGTAATTTTATTATTTTTATTTTAGACTTAGTATTTGATGGAAAACAAATTGTGTTGATCTCTGCATGAACTGGGCTAAGACAAACACAGGCTCCAAGTTCAGCTACCTGCCAATGCTTCTTATTTACCTGTCTTGGTAAAATAAAGTATTTATTCTTTACTTTGTACTTTCTCTGCAGTTAGGGAAAGTACATCAGAGTGTCAGAGTTGCACAGGGGCAAAGCACGGTCCACATATGGAGGCCTTATTCCTCGTGGCACTAGTCGCAGGTTTGAGTCCCAGCTTGGCAACATTTGCTACATGTCTTCCCTCTCTCTCATTACCCTCTTTCCTGTCAGGCTACTTTCAAATAAAGGTAACTAGAGCCAACAAAACCGTAAAAAAAAAGAAAGTGTTTCAAAATAAGCATACATTGAATTTTCTTGAAAGACTAAGATAATCTGATAATCTTGGTTTTTGCTTGTTTTTATAGCTGCAACCTACAAAAAAGAATGTTGAATTAATTTAGTTATCATTTTAAAATATTTAACAATAATGTTGAAGATTTTAGAATAATTTCTAAACTTTTTATCCACAGTTTGGCATTCTTAACGTGTTAACAGCAATAAATAAAGAATAGGATTAACTATACCAACTTTTTCAAAGTTGCTAGTCAGCTGGCAGAGTTAATCACTAAAGCTACACTGAATAAAGTTCAGTTCTTATTAAGGACCAATGCAGCCATAATCATTTGTGCTCCTATTTTGTTTTAGCTAGCGGCCTTGTGTTATTGCTCAATTTAGTAGCTAAAGTCAAATTTTTAAAACCAAAATTTGCGCATTTGTTTTAATTAAGAAGATATGAGTCAGCTGCTTGCTCTATGGACTTTTATTTTTAAGAATCAAGGAAGATGGTACATGCTCAAACAAAGCCCAAGTTCCAGGCTGGAGAAAAATATCCTAACTTCCATCTCTCAGTTTTACACCTTATACATCAAACAAGATTAAAATGGTGTGTTAGTTCCAAAGTTATTTTGTTCCTAATACACAGCATATGATCAATAGTACGACATAACAGTTCAATGTTCTACATAGATACTTCTTCAATGATGCGCGTCATTATTGTCTGGACACTGTTCTGAACAATATGTATTGAAAGAACCACCTTCTCTGTGTGCTTGCTTGTACATGAGGGCAGGAATAGACAAGCCAGCTAGCTATCTGCTTAAGTTCTGTCCTGTCTGACCCAGCTGGCAGTAGTTATCTAAACCACTAAGTCACAGATGATTTCCCACATATTTCTGTCCACATAAAACTGGCACTTAGAAAAGTATTGATAGCTGTCTACAGGTATCTCCATTCTGAGTGGTAATCTTTCTACCCCAACAAAGTCTTGCTCTTTGCAGTGTTTGGTCTCCATCATTCTTTTTAGTCACCAATTCCATCCATTCATCCATCAATTGTTCACATAAACCTTTTTCTCCACATCTTTCAGTCTATGATATATAATTATCTAAAAATTCCACCTCCTCCCATTGTATGCAAATATGTTTATTGTGCATGTAGAGTGACAGATCAATAGCTTTTGTCCTGCCAAGAATCCAGTTCTCAGGACCAAGATGGGTCCAAAATTATAAGAACCCTCAGTTTACACATACATGCACACATGAGTGCACACAGACATACAGTACCTTTAGCAGATGGTACAATTGTCACCCCTCCTACACACCTCTTTGTGTGTATAATCAGATTAAGCCAAACATATTCCATGTGGCCCACATAATATCTGCAGTTGCTCTGTTTAAATTCTCATTTGTCAGCAGCTTTCTGCAGCTCATTAAAGTGCAGACTGTCTGAAATGTCTTTGGGTTTTAGCTCCATGTTTGTTGATAAATGTTAAATTGATCCAGATTCTTCTTGAATCTAAACAAATCCTGTCTTCATTCCAATATTCTAAATCTTCTTCTGGCTGGAATTTGCATGTTGCCCTTGTCCATCCACTAGTTATCTCCTCGGCTAAAAGCATGCAAGTTAGGTTTACTACATGCTTTAAGTTACTCTTAGGTCTCTGTGCGGGGGTGTGCATGTGTGTGTATGTGTCTCGTCTATATTTGTTGCCCTGTGATGGACTGGGAACCTGTCCATGGTGTACCTTGTTTCTTGCCCATTGACCGTTAGAAATAGCCCCTCCCATGACACTGCAAGGATTGAGAAGGTTCAGGAAATGGATGAATGGAAACAGAAATTTATGAATTAGAGGTTTGCAGATCAACCTAAAAAGTGAAGGTTAAATATTAATAATAATGCTCAGTGTTGGAAAAATTATCTAAGTTTATTTAAATTATGAGTTTATATGTTTTCATATTATTATTCTTTTGTGTTTCTTCTTTGACCCCCTTTTCTTTTATGGTACATTATTAACTGTTCTTTGGATGTTTGCTTGAAGATTAGAAACGCTACACACTCTTCTTGTTTTATCAATGTTTGTTTGGAGATTAGAAATGCTCACTCACTCTTCTGGTGTTATCAAACTGCATGTCTTAGACGAGTCAGCTTTGTGTATTGTAAGAGTGTCCCAGAACATCCTCTGACGAAACTATCTGTGTGACTATGTGAAGAAACCCAAACCTCTTTCCTTGACGTGATAATAAAAAGCAGCTGAGAGGTGAGAGCCAGTGGAGTTGATGCCAGACAGTTGTTTGACTGTGGTTCTCTGTGTCTGGCTTCTCTCCCCTCTTCGGCAAAAGAGTAACTTATGTCTCTGGTTGATTCCTTGCAGGTTGGGAACTAAAATAGACCCAACACTCAGGCTCCAGGTGTTTGCCGAAATTGTAAGGTGTGCGTGTAAATAATTTAGAACAATTCCATCTAAATGATTAATCAATGTAGAGAAGTTAAAGATTTTAAAGGAGGGATTATTCTGCATCAAAAGATGACTTTATCTTTGAGGCTTTTTATTTGGGTGTTTATCAGTGTTATCACAAAGAAAACTCCTAAATGCATAAAAATTGGCAACTTTTTTTTTACTGTGGATCACCAAATTTCCTCAAAAATGTTTTCATCTGTGCTAGCTAAAATGTGTTTTAATGCTTTAACTTTGGTTAAAAAAAAACTTGGCTCAGATCTGAGAAAATATAGTATGTCATGAATACACTCTTTTGAAAGCAGCTGTGCATAACCCTGGCAATCGACTGGATTTGGATTTTTAAGGCGCTTATCAATCTTGTTTGAACATGTTTCCAAGGGGAAAAGAAAGGTAAAAATAAAACAAGATAGAAGAAAAATGTAGCACAGCATACCTATGAAGCAAAACAACATGAATTCCAACAGAGACAGGTGTATTACAATCAGTGATTGTGATTTACATGTTGAGCATTCATGATTTGGTTGAATTTTTTCTTAGCTGTTTAGGTGTCAGCTGTAACTCCTGATTTTCACCGATACACAGTCTCACCTGCTTGTTTGTATTACGGTGCAGAGACCAAATGATTTATTATTCAGCTCTAAAATCAGAGACAGGGAGTAAAAGTACAGTTAAATCACAGTCACCCCTGCTCTCAGTTTCCCAATGGCAAGTTTCTATTTAAAGTTCTGTGAGTGTTGGACCTTCCCAGCGGCGTATGAATGCATTGTTATTGCTGCAGATTTTTAACAGAGGGCTGTGTGTTGTTTAAATTTGTTGGTTTATGTGATTTGGATAATACACAGAAAGAAAAAGACCCATTTCTGTATTCTGAAGGTTTCACAATGTCAAAACTCCACAGGACCTCCATGTAGTTGTGTAGATTTTCCTGTTCCACAAAGTAGATAGCCTCTGATATTCTTCATGGAGAAATATTTAATCTCTTGATTCCATCATCACTCCACCAATGAAGTCTTTCTCATCTGTTACCATGACACAGACTATATGGAGGACTCATAGAAGCTCCTGGGAAATCCAGGAACGGTTTATGGTTAATCTGCAGAGGTGAAGAAGGGACTCGGGCAACCAGTGGGTAACTATCCACAGCGTCACGAGGGAGGAAATCCAAAAAGCCAGGATTAGGGCTTCACAAGGAAACTTCCAAGGCATCACGAGGAAACACCTGAGAGAGAGGCAACAAGAGTCAATTACTAAAAGTACATCTAGAGAAAACACAGAGAGCTATCTCTAAGGGGCTCAGAGTACCATTACTGGCAAACACTCAGTCGCTGAAGTGCTGGCAGTCTGCTCCTCTTATACTCTGGGATGATGAGTGATGAATCACGTGTGCCGACAGAGTCAGTGGGCACGCCCTCCAAGGTGTGCAGCCTCTTGTCACCATCTGGTGGAGGAAGGTGGAAGCAGCAGGCAAACAGAGAAATCCCACAGAGAAAACCAAAACCCCAGTTCCCAACAGAATATAAATGTGTTGATTTTAATTTCTTGTCTAATTCATCTTCCATAAGTGCAGTCATTTGGAACTAACTATGCTATCTGTTTACCTTGTAATGGCCTCATTATGCAGACTTTTTTCCCCCCTTGTGAACATGCAGACTGAGTTTTATTTCAGCATTCCATCTTGGCAGAGCTCAGGCTTCAACTTGGTCGGCTCAGAATGGATGTATGATTACACAGGCAGAAGCTGTGGTAATCGCTCTCTCTCCTGGCAGGTCATGGAAAGTGTTGAGTTGAGAGAAAAATTTGGGGGATTTCTCAACACCACTGAGAGCTGTAACCATGGAAACAGGCATAAAAGATGATAGCAAGTTGCTGTGCAGGTGATCATAGATACACATGTACATACATAATGTTACAAAGTAAAATTGAACTAAACTTATCGGAGCCTCTACTCACTATGAACTGTGGACTCTATTTACTTTTTCCAAAAAAGTGGAATAAATGTATGCCCTATGAAAATGCAAAAACCGGAGAAGGTCTTCCAATTGATTCTAGATGTAGAGAGCTTCTTGTCATGTTTGTTAAGTTTTGCTATGCTCTCTGGTGCAAAACCCAACAGACACTGTAGACACTGAACTAACAGTTGGAAAGACATGTTTATTTGATAAGTAATGGATAAAAACTGTGGTCACAGTTCACTGTATGGTTCTATATTTAGAGCCTGCAAAAGGGTGAGGGAAGTTGATGTAACTTTGACTTAACGGAATCATGTTAAGTCAAAGTTTATCATTTATCACCTGTAGAATATAAATATAAATGTGTTGATTTTAATTCAACATCAGTATTATGTGAACATCAAATGGTTCAAACTAAAAATGGATTAAAGGTTTAGTTCGGAGTCTACTCCCATTGACATCTAGTATTTATGTGGATAATCTGTAACGTTCATCTTTTGTATTTAATCGACTTTACAGTGACTGCTTTTTATATTAAAAAATAATAAATCTTTTTTTCTGCCCCAAGATGTTGAGTTAATTTCAATGACATTAGTGAAAGGACACGAAAGACAGGGAATAGGTTGTCATTTCCACAAGTCCAAAGTATTCAAATAAAATGCACTTCGAAATAACAAAAGGAAGAGTAATTTGCGTACAGAAGGCAGCTAAAGCACAAATAAATGCTTCTTTAATCATTGAGTTTGACATTATGAACTAATTAACAAACACATGTTTAAAAAATTGCATAAGTCCTTGTTTCCAAACTCTGACATTAACTTGGAGAGCATGTTTTTTTTCAGAGGCGAAACTACATATTATGCAGTTTTTACACCCTCAATTAGCATACATCAGCCTGTGGCAGTGCTATGTGTATGTGTATGTGCAGCCAGGTGTCCACATGTCCCTGTCAGCCAGCTGCCACAGAGCGGCAAAAACACTCAGCAATAATTATAGGAGGAGAAGCAGAGGAGGAAATGTGTGTTTCTGCCGACAGCTGCAGACACACTTAATAGCTACATAAAATTCAAACACACACACGCACACGCACCCACGCCCCACACACACACAGTTGGATTATTGGCAGAAAACTCATTTCTGGTGCCAGGAGAGGCACAGAACACCATTATATCCCTGTACACACCTGCAGTCACTTTAAAGATGCAACGTTTCACGCATATCATGGGCAAAATTTATTGTTTAAGTGAGTAAGAAGTAGTCTAATATGTGAAATAGTTGAAAAGTTACTCATAAGTTAATTTGGTCTTATTTTGAGTGCAGTAAGATATTTGCACTAGAAACTAGACTAAATAATACTCGGTAAGATTGGGTGTCTTTGCAGTGTGTTTGTTTACAGAGTTCTTTATTCAAGTATATGAATGGAAAGTTGAGTAGAGGGAAAAAGTGAGGTAGAAAAAGAAACATAAGCACCAGGGACTGAAATGCTAAATTCTTTCAGGCTGCTGCTTCAGTCTTTTACAAGTCACTTTCTTTCGGTCAAACCACTGCTGAACCACAGACAATGTCAGAAGTGTCTTACCTGGGTAAAAAGATAAAGAACTGGATTTCTACTCAGTTGTCCAAAGTCCTCTTTTCACATTAAAGCTAAGAATGTATTTATTTAGAAATCAAGGTCAAATGGTCTGCAGAAAGACAAGAGAGGCACAGAAATAGGATTGTTTGAAGTCCAGTGTGAATTTCTCAATTCAGTTATGATTTGGGACGCCATGTCATGTGCTGGTGTTGGTCCATTCTGTTTTCTAAGGTTCATGATCAACACAGCCATATACCAGATAATTGTAGGGCACTCCATGCTGCCACCTACTCGCAACTATATAGTGATGATGCTTTACATTCTCAAGTAGAACATAGTACCTGCCCACTCTGCTAAAGGTACCAAAAGCTGGTTCAATGGTAGTTCTAGCAAACTCCTCTGACCTGAACTCCATAGATAGTCTACAAAGTATTGTCAAGAGGAAGATGAGTGACTTAAAATCCAGCAATTAACTACAGACATATATTAAATGTCTATATATAGTATTTTACTGGATGACATTAAATTGGCTTGCAATAAAAAAGTAGAGAAATTTGATGTTATATTTGAAGAGGACAACTTTTTAAAACTTTTTTATGTGTTTCTAGGACACATATATTCTACCTGTGCAACATTACCAAACTTATGAACATTAGGAGCATTGTATCTCTATTTGTGTATTCTTTGTAATTATGGAGACTAAACAATTTTAGTTGTAGTCTCAAAGTTGTAGTCATAATTAAAAAAATAATTATTAAATGACTAGTTTTTCACAATAACTAATAACATTATTAGCTATTATTTTGTCATTCAGAATCATGATTGGAAGGAGAGATAGACATAAGGAATGAAAAAGAAGAATATTCATGATTTTTTTAAAAAAAAGATATTATTTCCTATAGGTTTTAGTAAACTGAATTTATTTAAATGTAAGGGAACAATTCTCAAAAAAGGACAAAAGGAGATTAGATCATGTTGAAGAGAAAAAGGACAAGAAGGAAAAAGAAAAATATACTGAGAAAGAAGAAAACCGACAGAAAAAATTGATATTTTCAAATTGTGCTTTCTCCCTTCCAGCTCTTCAGTGTACAGTAATCAAATCCTCACAATTATCAGTTCATCACAGCTGACAGCAAACACACACCATGAACCTGGTGATTATACAGCCAACATAAACTGACAGGAGCACACACACCTGACTGAAAGCACACGCAATCACACACAAACTCACTGACAGCACAGTCCTGGGGCTGATCTTTGACAGAGTGATCAGCTCCTGCAGCATTACAGCAGCCGATTAAAGAAAACAAGGACTGAACTCACCTACCCTGTTACCATGACAACCAGAACAAAAACCAAGGATGCATCTTTGTGAAAATCAGGGCTGATACCGATGCATTAAAGCTAAACAGTAGAGCTGCAATACATTCCAGTTTTCAAAACTTATAGTGGCGAAGCTTTTCTGGCATTTGATGTGTAAGGGGTATTTTCATGTTGTAGTACGTTGAAATCATGTTCGGTTGTGAGCTCCTTATAAAACTATTATTAGTAATGCTTTCCTTAGTTGTAGTAGAAAGTTGTCATAAAACTATTAGCTTGTTGGAAAAATAAATCTTCACACAGTGTATTAGATGTAATACTTCATCAAACCACGTCATCAACAGATTTGCTCCTTGCGCAATAATAAGTCTGCAATGACAATTTTCAAAGAACTATGACTCCTGGAGAGAACCCACGCATGCACAGGGAGAACATGCAAACTCCATGCAGAAAGACCCCGGCCGGGGCATGTTCTCCCTGTGCATGCGTGGGTTCTCTCCGGGTACTCCGGCTTCCTCCCACAGTCCAAAAACATGACTGTCAGGTCAATTGGTTTCTCTAAATTCTCCCTAGGTGTGAGTGTGTGTGTGCATGGTTGTTTGTCCTGTATGTCTCTGTGTTGCCCTGCGACAGACTGGCGACCTGTCCAGGGTGTACCCCGCCTCTCGCCCGGAACGTAGCTGGAGATAGGCACCAGCAACCCTCCCGACCCCATTAGGGACAAGGGTGAACAGAAAATGGATGGATGGATGGATGGATATGACTCCTGGACACATTACATTTAATTCTGCTGTATAACTGATGCAAAATACAAAAGTTTATTCTGTGGACTAATTAGATGGAGCATACAGTATCTGCCAGATTGTCATAAACAGTGGTCTCTAAATGAACAACAGACATTGTTGGGTTTGACTTCACAATACCAAACTGTTGCCAGCAGGCCCGGCCCAAGCCTCCTTGGGGCCCTAAGCGAAATGTGGTTTTGGGGCCCTCTAGTTCTGCTAACAACGTGGACTGGCTGCAATCAGCAGCTTGATAATTAGATCATTCACACACCTGCTATAAACTTTTTGCATCTCTGCAGTGATGGCATAGTTACTTTGAAAAAGTAACTTTAATCGGATTACTGATTACTCCTTGAAAAAGTAACTCAGTTAGATTACTGACTACTTGATTTGGAAAGTAACTAAGTTACATTAAAAGTAACTTTTTTAGTTACTTTCAGCAGCTGCTAACAACAACGCTGTGAAAATTACATTGGTCTTTGCCAATATTGAATTGTAAGCTATTTTATAATGGTAACATCAACAATGTGTCTCCACTAATAAGGTTGAACTAAAGGGGAGATTTTTTTAATGGTTACAGTACAAAAAAAAAACGTTAGTAATTTGTGCATATTTTTGTGTGGTCCACTATTGTCTGGAAAACTCTAAGACGGATTTTAACCCCGCCCCTCCTCCCAGCCTCCAGGTTGTGCGTTACGGCCCTGTGTTTGGTGTCAGAGAGCAGCGCACAGAGCTCCTCCTGCGGCTCCACAGTTCAGATGGCTGCTGCACAGATTTGTGACACTTATTTTAATATTAATAATTATAATCGCGTTTAGTTGCACAACTTTACAGACTCGTTCATTCGTGGGTGTTTTCACGTTTATTGCGCTGTTCATATTAGTCTCGATGTTTCCAATGTTCTGGATAGCTCGACGTAAGTCACAGGTAATATATTAACTTGACATTAACAAAGACACAGCAGGACGGATCATCCAGGAAATGATGGACAGGGAGAGCCTGACTAAAACTAATTGGAGGTCAGACACATTCAGACACAATTGGGGTCTCTGTCTGCTTATTTCCAAGCCCAAATGAGCAACTTCACGTTCAAAAACGAGCCCAAAAAGCTCAACATGCGACTTATTAAATTCGCTAGCGACTAAACAAAAAGAAAGCCCACAGTCGCTTATAATAATCAGACTTGGCGACAGAAACTCAAAGTAGTTCCTGTTTTTCTACCAACAAAATGCGCATTTCCCTCTTCCCTCCATTGTTTACATTTCTGATACTGTCGCATAAAAACGGCAATCACTCGACAAGACGCGTAGAGGAAATAAAATTTAATTCCAAAAGAAAATAGTAACGCACAGTAACGCAAAATGATTTTGATAAATAACTGTAGTCTAACTACTGGATATGAAATAGGAACGCGTTAGATTACTTGTTACTGAAAAAAGTGGTAAAAAAAAAGTGGTCAGTAACGTATTACTGACATCACTGCATCTCTGGCAGTGCTGTTTACATTTTATACATGTATAATAGGATACATTTATTGGCCAACTGATTTATCAACCAGTTGATTTCTGGGCCCCAATTTCCTTAATTTTGGGGGATCGTGATTGGCCGATACTTACACGTGAATCCCATCTCATCCCCTAATCTTATCTTGGTTAGCAAAGGTTCTCTAACCAAGGTTCTCTAACCTCTTCTGCTCTACAGTGAGAGGTTTGACTGACAGACCGACCCACCAGGTCAAATCTGCATGTTTGCAATTAAGAATATTTACCCCACTGTTGCCAACTCAGTGACTTTCTTGCTATATTAAGTGACATATCAGACAAAAAAAAAATTATATTAGCCAAAATCAGAATCGGCAGGTCAGGCTTTTTAAAGATTGGTAACCAGGCATCGGCCAGAATACTGCAATCAGTGCAGCCCTACTTAAGATTTAATACATACACACATATTCATGACATTCTTTGATTAAATACATTTCTCATAAGAGTCACTCCAATAGCTAAAAATTTTATTCATAACAGGAGAGTCTTTCTCCCCTGAGAATGTGGATTGGTACTGGACTGATTCTGAGCCTTCAAATGATTTTAACAGAAGTTTCACATAACTCAGAAGTTGATGTAAAAATAATGTTTGTTTTAGCCAAAAAAGGATTATGCTCAGCAGCAAATATGTCCCCAACTACAGAATAGAGCAGCTCATCAATGTAGCAGCTATGCAGCCTGACGTAAAAACATTTTGCTAGACAATGTCAAACATTGAGAAGTTTTAATTATTGTTATCAAACATTATCAAACACGGCGTTTTGAAGCCAAAAATACCTCAGAAATATACAGAGCCAAGCAGGAGAATCAACTCATTTAAAGTTAAAACTCAGTTTCAAACAAACACAAAGACCCTAGCATAAATTTGTTTGGCTGTTGAACTGGACTGTTCCAGGTCGCTATCAAGATAATTTTCTATTATCAGCTTTACAAATCTTTTACATTACATTACATTACCAAGACACATTGAAACAAACCTTTATCTTGGCTTTTTTCTATTCTTCCTCTTTCTTTTCTCTGTCCCCGAAGGATAAGTCCTTTTTTGAGACATTGTTTTGCTTACTTAACTTCTGACCAGAGCTTTGGATATGCACTGCACAATGCACGGCAGCTCGTTACCGACAAAGTGTGCGGTACCTACCGCGGCCACCAGGGGGCCCTCAAGAGCAATTTATTTTTTTCTTTATGTCAATAAAGTATCTACATACATTATCAAATATATATTATTGTAAAAACAAATCACTTCATAGTGAAATTGTGTGTTTTTGATATTATAATGACAGAATTTTTTACTAAAAAAAAAATCAGTTCCACTGAGGGGGCCAATTAGTGGCCCTGGGGCCCTAAGTTTAAGTTTGCTAATGCCTTGGGCCGGCCCTGGTTTCCAGACTCTTAAAATCTGTTAACATAGTGTTATTTCCCACAGCTGCGAACAATTTCTTTTTTAGCTTTTTTAAAAGTTTAAAATCAGTTGATGATATCTTATCAGCTTCCACCTCTTCAAGTATTTATTTACTTTTACTACAATTTCTTGGTGATATGCCAGTCTTCTGTAGGCATCAGTTGCTCCATTTGCTGTGATGGAAAAACAGCCGTCATTTTGACAAATTACAATTCATATTCTTGACCACTTGGTGCAGACGCACAGACATTTTCAAATTTACACACAGAATACAGGCAATTAAATTAATCAAAAAATATTCCCATCAGAGCATTTGGTTGAGAGTACCAAATAGTCTTTGGTGCAATCATGTACATTCATTCTTTATACTTAGTTACTGGGGCCTCAGCCAGTTTTTTGTAACTGTGGAGAAAAAGTTCCATGTATACTGCTAGATGTGTCAAAGCACAATGTGAGTGCTATGTTTAGCTTGTTTCGACGGAATATTAATTAAAATGAATGAACATTAAATACTACTGAATATGTCATTTTTATCATTTTAAAAAATCAGTCAAGCAACAAAAAAGTCTTGTGCAACCTCTGGCTATGGGTAAAGGAACAATTAATAAAAACAACTCTATAGAAAATCCCTTTAAAATATCTGACCTAACCCTTTAATATTTCTTGTATGTGGATATGTATTTTTCTTCTACTGGGATTTTCAAGTTAAGATGCAGGATAGTGGAGTTCTTATAATAGGATTCTGCTGAAAGAGCCAACCTTTTCTCCATACTGACTTGAAGCCAAAAGGAAGTGATAAGGTGATGAGTTCAATTAGAAATTCCATCAATTATTTAGTAATGTAGATGGTGTGGTGGTGACCGTAACTGCCTGATGAGATTGAGAGCTTCTACTGTCAAACCGCATTTGCAAGCAGTATTCCAAATGTTGTTAACAAAGTGTCTGAAACTGCAGCGTCAGTGGATTTATATAAGTATCTACCTGCTGCTACATCAAAACTCACTGTCTTCGCTTGAGAAAAACTCCCATTTCAACTTTGTCTCCAGGCTAATGACAAGAATCATTAGCCTAGTCCTCAGGCTAATGTTCTCTGGTTTAAGAAAACAGCAGTATCGATATCAGTTTGGAACAGACTACAACACTACCCTAAGAAAACCAAGAGAAAATGTTAGCATTGAGCTTTTGCTTAGGCTGTACTTTTTACTCACAATGTTATACTCTCTGTCTTATGGGAAAAAAAATCTGTTTGCATCTTAGACTAACTGAGTGTGTCACGATTTCTGGAGTTTTCTTCTCTTGCTCTTTGTTACATCACACACCAGCAGTCACTGCCCCTCACCAAGTAACAGCAGCATAGCTCAGTCCCGTTATACCTAGCAACCCAAGCTGAGCTCAAAGTCTTACCGCTGTTTGCCCTATACATTGGCTGCTGGAAAAGACAAGAGTTTTGTTGACTTACCATTCAGAAACCACTTGCTGCATTCTTGTTGGTTGTGCAGGAGGCTCCACTTCTGCTTTTTAAAAATGTAGAGTTGTATAATTGTGCAACTGTTTGCAGCCATTTTTGCATGTGAATGTAAACGTTAGATTGGGATGCATTGTCAGCAGCAGCTTATTTGGATTTAAAGTGACAAGGGGCCCTAAAACAACTCATTCTGAAAGGACTGACCAGATTGAAATATAATCTAAGAATGATTTTATGCAAAAAGTGTAATGAACATATTTTGTATAGCCCATAGGCCTATCCTAATCTTTTCAAGGAAGCATAACGGGTCACCTTAAAAATATCTATTGTCAGATCAGAAATTCTGCATGAATGTATCACATGAAAACAGCTCCACTTTGCTGTAGTTTTACCATATATAAAAGTTTACACAACCTTTAAACAGATATCAATTAATAAATAAAAACACAGAATGTGCTGTAGTTTGATATAACTTTAATTCCCAAGTGTAACATTGCTCATTATGACTTACTCGTTTTAAGTGGGCAGCTGTCAAAAAGTGACAACAATGTCGCAGCTAAAAATACAACAAAGCTTTGCCAAAGAAAACATATTTTCAGGTGTGTTTGTGTTTACCATAATGCATCTCTCAACCATTTATGAGCCTGCGCAGTAAACAACTTTTCCGCTACTCCTTAATGTTTGATAGGTGGGGAGTGGCAGCAGCTGCCTCATGTATTTTTAAAGGAAAAGTTACCCAGGCGTGTTCTCCGTCCTTTGTTCTGCCTTTAAGCTGCCCTACTTTAAACTTTCCTACAACAGCAGCAGCACAAAATCACGTCGACTCGACCGGCTGTCGGCAACAATATTTTCACACCTCTGAAGCATCCCTGTTCATCAGGAAAAAAAATATATAAGTACAACTGCCACACTAATTAAATATTCTACTAACTTTAATTGGACTGCCATGTTTGAAAAGCATTTTTCGTCTGTTATTTTTCTAATGTCAGTCACTCTAGCTGCAGTTTACCTTAAATAGAAAATGTTTGATTTGTTTCCAAGACTCAATGTGAGTATCAAGGGGTTTGATGTTTGCATAGTCATTTAAAACAAATAGTGTCTTGTGTCTCTTTACTGCATTTTAACAAGACATTTTCATGACAAGTGTTTTTCCTTTTGCTTCAGTAAAACTGTTGGATTTTCAGTCTCTTTTAGATCTGAACAAGCAATAATTTATGGTTTATAGTAATACTGGGCTACGTGTGACAGTCAGGTATTTTGCATTAAAGAAATAGAGAGAACATAACAGAAACAAGACAGCTAAACATTTGGAATGGAACATTTCAGAACAGAACTACAGGGGATTATGCAAATCACAAATGTGAGACAGGGATCTCTATCTTGAGCAGAGTTCCCCGTGTTTAATGTGGACACTACAACTAGACAGCAGTTTACTGTTTAAATGATAGACTAACTTCGGAACACCATAGCTGCACTGTGTCAAACAACAGGGTTTTCAATAGATTATTTTTATTACTATAAGCTCTTAATCGTTATTTATTTAATTAATTGATAAAATGTCTGTATCCCATCTTTGTGGTTCTTTCTTGTTGAAAGTGATCCTAACCCAGTGGTCCTGTGTTTCTTCTCACTCTGCTTCTAGGCCTTTCAACTGCCACTTCTATGAGCCGAATAGCTCCTCTCGATCCTGGTTTTTGTTTTGGCTTAAGTAAATAACTTTTCGCCAACTGACATTTTATAATCTGTTTACTTTGACTATATGCTGAACTGTATGTGGTTGAAACTGTTTCTGACTATATTGATTGGACTGTATTTTAATAAACTGGACTTGCATTTATAAAACTGGATGTGAATTGTATTCTGTGTCAAATTAATTTTAATACAGTCTGAGGTGGTGCAATTATTGGTATCCCTGTTATACACAGTTCAACCACATAAACTACTTTTACTTTTCTATAATATTTAAAATCTCAGATGATCCAGAGTACTCAGTCATCTTATCTCCCCTCCTTCAGCTCACTCCACAGGCTTTCTAGGATTTAAATCTAGTGGCTATGATGGCAAACAAACTGAAAGAGAAGGTGGTGACCCATTTCCAGTTAAGTTGTGAGGTAAAATTAATTTCAAGAAGTAACTGGTGCCACATCAGGTATTGGGGTTTGTATTGCCTTTCAAAGAAAAACAAGCACTTGGTAAAACAGATAATTCACCATACATAACAGAGCATGTGAGGTGTTTTTGGATATATTCATTTGTTGTGTGTTAGCAAACAAAACTTAATATCAAGTATGAAAGCATACAATTCAAATTAAATACCCAAAGGTTGACAAACTTAACTAGTTTCATAAGTTAAGTTTGAATAGCACATACCATCACATTTGAGATGGTAGTGTTCTTCTCTGGTGTGCTTTTCAAACAATGACAACAAGTCTGTAACATCTTATGGTTGCCATTGAGACTTAGAGACTTTAAGATGCCACTTACAGCAGCATTTCTACTTTCCTCTCCTTTATCCTGCTCAGAAGGTAAAATTAATTGATTCCATGTCTATGGCAGGCTTATAATCAATATTAGGCAGGTGATTATTTTTTTATTGGCATCTACTGGTCTATGTGCACCACTGCACATCAGAAAGTCCTTTTGTGACCCACCAATTTGAAGAGTACCTAAAAATATCACAGGGAAATAGGAATCCATAGATTACTGAGTAAAAATTCATAGATTCTCAAATCAATCTAGAAATAAATTTGTAGGTCTGCCAGTATGTCTGCCAGGGGAATTTGTTACACACACACAAACACCCATAGTATGAAAGAACCTAAATTATATATCTTGTTTTTAAATTACTTTTTGGTGTGATTTTCTACTGTGATAAATTATCCAGACGTGATACATAACCAGTCCAAGAACACATTGATTCAAACTCATGACCTGTTATGTGAACCTTTAATCCCTTTAGCATATTTTGTTCCTCTAATCCACAACTTCAGAAGCTCCCTCTCCGTAACGCAGAAGCCCCACTGAGATATGAGCCTGGAGTTGTGATCATGTTTCTCTTGACTCAGGGTGATCAGGAGAACAATAAACCATGCCTGAATGAAGCTGCATGCCAGCCTGTGGGGTGATGGAGGAGGAAATGTAAGAATCAGCAGGATTGCAAGCGCAGAGGTTCAGATATAAAAACAAATGCTGTCAGTCGTCTATAATGTAGGAAAAATTCATACAGCAAACTATGCCGACATGGAGATTGTAGCAAGTGTGTTCATCAATGTGTGAGTCTGTTTCTGAAAACAGTAACACACGTGTAATAATATTAATTTATTTATGTGTTCCCACTTTTGTGATTAATGTGGATATAAATCATTCAGCTATACAAATGTAAATGCACTAACTTGTATCTTTTGTGTATAGTCAGCAAGTTTGTAACTTTACTCTTAATAACTTTGAGCCAGTTTTTGTTCCCAAGCATAAATTATTTAAACATAAAAACACACCTTTACAGCTTTGGGATTTTGAGTAATTCTCTGTATTTATTAATATTCCCACAGGTTAGCTGTGAATAGAGACTGTTTGATCTATACAGAACAATTATTCTTTATAGATCAGGTTATAAATAAAACATATTGCATCCCGGGGTGCGCCATTATGATAACTATTAAACCACAATATGTTTTTTGTTGTTTTGTAAGCATTTTTAAAGTTCTTTTTTAAATGCAGATATTTGTGCATTAAAATGATGCACAAATTATTGCATTAATAATTTGCAATAATTATGTTTCCCTCATTTATGTTTCACTCGAATTAAATCATTGTAATTTTTTTCAGCTTTTTGAACCTTTTACTTTTTTCCATAATGTCAAAGCCCAATGCTATTTGAAGTGAGAAAACTCTGTTTAGTCACTTAAGTGTTAATTGTGAAAGACAAAATAAAAACAAAAATTAGGAAAGTTTAGATTTTAAAAAACTTTAGTGCTCCCTCTCTGTTGTTAGTTAGACTCTGCCTCGTGAAAAAGTTTGAGCACAATGGAGCATACGATGAAGAGACAGAACAGAAATTTATGTGCAGCAATGAAGATGTCATTCTTGCCTGCCATTTTAAAGAGGATCTAAGCTGAATAGCAGATTTAACATCTGCATAACATCCCCTTAATCTATGCCTGAAAGAAATAGATGACATAGATAGATATTCTGTTTACAGGAACTGTGTTCTGAAGGTATTTAGATTAAAGTTTCCAGGGAGATACTGTAGCTCACCAAGGAAAACCACAGAGTAGAGTCCCTGTTCCTTAAATCTAAAGTAAACTAAATTGGTACCGGCGTTTGACTAGGATGTGCCATGTTTTTCACGCTCCAAAAGACTGAGATCTAAATTTGAGCTGAGAACTCAGAGGAATAACTTTTACTTGTAAATACTTTTACTTGTAAAAGTAATATCTGTTGGAGATTTTCACTTCTGTACAAATGTCAGTGTATTTTATGGATTTTGGTTATCAGACCATACATACTAGCACAAATATATCATATGGGATAAAAAGATATGTGTTAGTTTTTTTTTCTTTTTAAAATTGAAATTTGAATATGTGACCCTCTCGCCCCCAAGGTCAATGATTAGCAAAAAGTATCTGTCACTACCACTATACTGCTACTCTTTTGTTGTTAGTTTCTTCAAGCCTTCAACATCTAAGGAATGCAATTTTTATTAACTTCTGTCAACAAAATAATTTAAGCCATGAACACACATTTTCAGGTCTTTCTATGCATTCTCAATTCTCAGCATTATGGTGCCACTACGATGGAGTTCAGAATAATGTGTATTATTAGTTTTCCACCACCCAAACTACTGTTATATTATTGCTTTGCACCTCTTCTCTATGTCAGTTCCAAAAAGACTGCAAACACTTTATTTTAAATTAAACTAAGATAAATTTTTTATTCAGTCAATACAGCTGAATTGTAAACAAGTAAGCTTTGCAGTTGTTTGACAAACAGGTTTTGGTAATATAAAAAGCCACTGATGGGTGTGTTAATAAAAGCCTACACAATAGGAGCTCCTGTGAGTCCAATAGTAATGTTCAATTTAAAAACGACCACTAGAGAGGACAGTTTCTTAATTATAATTTTAAAAAACGTTTCTAAACATAAACTGCTTACTAGAGATAATTGTCCCATCTCATTGATTTACAGGTTTAATTATGCTCCTATTAAAACTGTCTGAAAGCAGTTGCAATTAGCCATAAAAGCCATCATCACCTCCCCAAAACTGGTTTGGGAGTACAGTTATCATAGTAGATGGAAAGTAATGAGAAAGAAATGACCAGAATATAATGTACTTTCTTTAAAGAAATTGTGTATAGTGCCTCAAGATAACTGTTATGCTTTGAAAGAGATAATATAGAGACACAAATGGAGGATGGAAATGAATATTTAAATACACAAGTGATGATGAATTTCCGATTACTTTTATCCCGCAGCAGAAAAAAATAATTTTCCAGAATAAAATGTCCAACCTGAGGCATGTTTTTTCTGGGAAATGTAATTCTTTATCAGATATCTCCACAGCTTGAGGGAAAAAAGTTAATATCTTTAAAAGTTGACAGAGGGGCTGAAAGCGATTAGTCTGGCCTCAACCCCAAACTGTGATCCTTAGCAATTCCTACACCAGAAACCAAAAACACTGACTCATGGGTGCTTTAGCAGAAATTATAACAGAAGACTCAAAGAACAAGATATTTGTTGCTCTAACCTATTTCAAATCCATGCTCAAAATTTAAAAAACAAAAACTCTGAACCTGGCAATTTATACAGCATTCATGATGCTGAGTTTGACTGTTATCAGTCACTGTTAATGTTATATATACTGTATATATATACAGTGTATATATATATGTGTGTGTGTGTGGGGGGGGAGAATTCCAAATACAATGCACTGCTTATGTCTGCTCAGTTCAGTTTGTTTGCATAAGTCTGAGTCTGTGTGAGGGCATGGAAGTGTGTTGGGCACTTTCTTTAAAGAAAAAAAAATAGATGAAAACTCTGAATATAGATAGATAGATAGATAGATAGATAGATAGATAGATAGATAGATAGATAGATAGATAGATAGATAGATAGATAGATAGATAATGTTGTGACTATGTTGTCTTCTGTTGAGTGAACAAAATCCTGCCTAAGATCAGTAGCTCACTGCTGGCGGATGCTTAATGTAACATGGAGCAAAAAGCTAAAGTTGTTTTTTCTCCCTACATCCAGTGGGTGGCGCAGGTTGCTACAATCGAGAGTAGCCACACATGCACACTTTCTAGAAGGAAACAAACGCACCCAGTACAACGTTTTCATTCCATTGGCTGAGAGGTTGCTTGGCGACTGTGCCAACCTCAAAGGCAGTTCCATCTTTAGTAAGCAAGCAGAGTCCAAGCAGAAAAACAATAAAAAAGTGTGAGTGCGAGGAGAAGTTTTGAGTACAAGCGTTACAAGTTTTGAGAAGAAAAATATGAAGTCCTGCTTTCAAAATGTAAATGTAAGCAAAAGTATTAAAAGTTTTGAGAGCAAAAGACATGAAATCCTGTTTCAGACTGAAAATGTGTGCTCTTTGATTATGGCAGGAAAATTCAATCAAGTGAGCAGAGTGTTTTGCAAGCGAAGATTTGCTCCGAGCAGAGAATAAGTGTGAGAACGAGGAGAAGTTTTGAGTACAAACATTCCAAGTTTTGAGAAGTCCTGCTTTTAGACTCAACATGTGTGCTCTTGGATTATGGCAGAAAAATTCCCCCATACAGTCCTAGTAATCGTGCTAGGACCCATGGTGCTGAGTCCTAGTATGATTGTTCAATAATTGTCAGTTAAAAAAAATCCTAAGATAAAATGCTTAGCTTAGAGTTAAAAGTAAAAAAAAAAGTTTCTCCCTACAGGGAAACATTTTTCTTTGTAGGGAGAAATAGAGCAAAGATAACTTTGACCTATTTGTTGAAAGAGAGCAAAAATAAAACTTTTGAAATAAGTGGAATGAAAGACATCCAAATTAGAAATCTGAGTAGAATTTAAATTCTGCGTGATTAGACCAATAGATTAATTCTTTAGTGTGTTGCTTAAAACTCATAATGGATGTTGTGTACCACAGAAACACCTCCCTTAATCTGGTCAGAGTCAAAGTGCTGTGAATGTACTTAACAAGAAGTGAGACTGAATATTTCATCACCTATGCCCTCCAGTGTATTATTCCAGCTCCAAGTGTTTGACTCTGCTGCTCAACGAGTCAGCTGACTGTTTAAGCAAGCTCCTCCCATCATCTTGACACTTTTGTTTACCTGTCACCAGAGTATTTGTGGGTCTCAGCAGGTGAGAGGAACCAAGTAAAGCAGTCAGGCATCCCTCTTAGCTGTTAAAGTAGGAATGTGCAGTGAAAGCAGCCCTAAATGGGAGCAAAACTCTTCTGAGGCAGTTTTTTTTTTCTTTTTGCTGATTGCAGCATATTTGCTGTAAGCACAACAAATTGTGTATTCCCTCTCCTCCAAGTGATTTCCCTGACACACACACTTTCTGAGGGCTTCACTGCTGAAAGTGTGTGTTTGTGAAGTAAAGCTATATATTAAGTGGGACTCTGTATTGTGGTTTGGACAAAAGAAGTAAAAAGTGTCAGTGAAATAACTCCCTCTTTGCACTTGAAGCCATAACTAATGTAGAGGAATTGAGCAACCATCTGGTATCCTGGTATTCAATGTACGGAACCTGTACATTGAATACCATTGAATATGTAAAATGCTCAATATTTCTACATAGCTATGAATTTAACCAGCATGTTGTTATTGTTTGATGTGGGTCTTTAATGTAGGAAAAGAACAAGGCATAAATATTTCATGCTGCCATTTCTTGACTGGGAATAGTCAAAGATTACTCATCTTTAAGTGGGAAAAGTATGTGGACCTTTGGTTTTGATGCAGGAATAAGAGATTCTACACATTTCAAGAGAATATTGATAATATTTTAGCCTTTTCTTCCACACAGAACAGGTAAACTCCACATTTTCTTACCTGAAATGTATTACAACTTTTTAAAACTACACATGCAACTGAATATTATGTTTACTACCCTGATGCATCAAACCCATGAGAAAAACCAAACCAAAGAGCTGCGAAAAAGCCTTAAAGACATGTATGAAAAGTGGACGATTCCAGAGAAGACAAAAGAGCAAATAGGAGATGTCGTAGTGCTATATCAGTTTCTTAGAGTTCCCACTATACTGAAGAGACGCTCTTTCTGATTGGCTACCTGTCACATTCAACAGGTTGCTTTCTCGCTCCCAGTCAGGGAAAACCCAACAGGCTGCAATAAAAAGGGCCAAGACAATGTTGAATATGCCACATTTTAGATCGGGGATATTCAACACACCACTGCCTAACACACCACACAATGCAGGACGTTGTAAGATTGTCGTAAAGGGAAAATTGGGGCAAAAAAGGGCTTTAGCTGGAATGTTAACATGCAGAAGCATTATTTGGCTGCATTATCTGAAAGGTTTGTTAGAAGTAGCTGACGAAAGAGATATTCTAGTAGGAAGCCGTGATCGTATAGAGGTTAGTACTCTGCGTTGTGGCCGCAGCGACCCCAGTTCGAATCCGGGTCACGGCATTCGGGGTAAAAGCAGAGTGGCGCAGCGGAAGCTTGATGGTCCCATAACCCAGAGGTTGATGGATAGAAACTATCCTCTGCTATGCTAATCTTTTTTACAATACATTCAATGTGTCTAATTGACCTGCCCATCTCATTCCTCCTCCTCTTGTCTCTTGCTCTTTTGTCAAGAAGCAAGAGTCTTTTCCAAAATCTTTGTTCTGAGCTGCGTCAGAAAATTTATTACAAATGAATCCATCTAACATCTTTCTGAGCTGTTCCAAAGATCTGAGTCACATAAATGATTACTATTATTGAAACCTCTACTCCTCCATTGTCTACTAGGCCCTTGAGGAATAAAGAGGTCCCTCAAGCTGCCCTCCTCTCAAGGGTTTTGACGGATGTTACACCCCCCAAGGTCTAGGGGTTCAGGGGCAGTAACATAAAGATGTGTCCAGAGAAAAAGTGGAATGAAAAAATGATTTATTACAAAAAGAAGGTTTTCACAGAACCAAAACACAATACAACTTAACCCAATTAAACAAAAGTAAAGGACCAACAAATGCAGAAATCACTGAGTGCAAATTAAATAAGATGTTCAAACACGTCAGTCTAAAGTAACTCAAAACAACCAAAAGGAAAGGACAAAAAGGGGGCACCAAAACCTCCCAAACACAAGCCTCTAGCTTGTTCAAGAATTATCTAAAGCAGATTCACCACTTAGCAAAAGAAGCAAGAACAAAATTGTTCAAACTGTCCAAAAACAGTCACCAAACACAGAAGGGGGGGGGGGGGGGTCAGCTTTACACAACCTCTTCCTGCTAGCTGCTCCCCTGGAGGAATGAATTCAGATGTCTTTTATATGGTGCAGGTGGGCCTCATCAACATCTGATTGGCATTGCTGATCCAATGGGGTGGCTGCTCTCCTGCAGCCTCTAGGCAGCCAATCAGAAAGGTGTGCCCGCACAGTTGATCCTGCATAATAGAAGTCCTTCTCTTGAGCCTGCACAGCCTCAAGAGGCCAGGGGCCGTAACAACGGAGATGAACCCGAGGATTCTGCATGGGCAAGCGACGGGTGTGGACGACAGAATAAAAGTTACTCGACCAAGCAAAACCTAAACTCTTCTGATCCGTAGTCAGACGTGTTATCCGTTGGCCACTAACCCATCTCACGGCAAGGATCTCCTTTTCATTGTGTCGGACCACGACTGACTGGTGGGAGCATGTGGAAATATAATTGGATTAATCAAAACACATGCCTCGTGTGAGGGTTGAACTCACAACCTTCAGATTATGAGACTGACACGCTGCCTACTGCGCCAATGAGACACTGTAAACACGCGACTGAAGAACTGCATGTGCTTGCTCACTTAGCTTTGTAACGTCATGTGACCGCTTCTACCACTGTGCCATGTGACCTTCGATAGCCCAGTCGGTAGAGCAGTGGATTGTTGACTACAAAGTTAGAAATCCTTAGGTTGCTGGTTCAACTCTGGCTTGAAGGACTCCTTTTCTCTTTTCTCATAATCTTCAGAGGAAAGATTTGTTAGGAGTGGCTGACGAAAGAGACATTCACGTAAGAAGCCGTGATCGTATAGTGGTTAGTACTTTGCATTGTGACAGCAGCAACCCACGTTTGAATCCGGGTCACGGTATACTGGAGAAAAGCAGAGTGGCGCAGAGGAAACATGCTGGGCCCACAACCCAGAGGTCGATGGATCGAAAGCATCCTCTGCTGTGCTCCCATTTTTACAATGTGTTTGATTTAGCTGTCCCTTTCATTGTTCCTCTTCTTGTGTAAGGGCTTGTGGCCGCTGATTACAGTTTTGGAGTATGAACTTCGATAGCTCAGTCGGTAGAGCGGAGGACTGTAGAGACAAAATTTAGGCATCCTTAGGTTGTTTGTTCAACTCTGGCTCAAAGAACTACTTTTCTTTTCTCTCAAAATCTTCAGCAGAAAGCTTTGTTAGGAGTGGCTGATGAGAGAGCTGCACGAGTAAGAAGCCCTGTTTGTATGATGGTTAGTACTCTGTATTGTGGTTGAATCAACCCTCGGTTTTTGAAAAGCATCTTTGGGCAAATGCATTTTCAAGGTCTGCATAACATGTGCGTGACAACTATGTGTTGAAAACGTTCAGCCCCAGTGGCCTAATGGATAAGGCACTGGCCTCCTAAGCCAGGGATTGTGGGTTCGAGTCCCATCTGGGGTGCAAGCAGAGTGGCATAGAGGAAGCGTGCTGAGCCCATAACCCAGAGCTCGATGGTTCAAAACTCTGCTACACTAACATTTTGACAATGTGTTTGACTTAGCTTCAGATTATGAGACACATAAATGATGACTATTACTCCAACCTCTGCTCCTCCATTGTTTACTTGACCCTTGGGGAATAAAGAGGTCGCCTCAAACGGCCCTCCTCTCAAGGGTTTTGACGGAGATGAACCTGAGGACTGCATGACAAGCCGCGTGTGTGGACGACAGAATAAAAGTTACTCGAGCTAGCCAGGAGTCGAGCTACCACTGTGCTACGTGACCTTCGATAGCTCAGTCAGTAGAGCAGTGGATTGTTGACTACAAAGTTGGAAATCCTTAGGTTGCTGGTTCAACTCTGACTTGAAGGACTCCTTTTCTCTTTTCTCATAATCTTCAGAGGAAAGATTTGTTAGGAGTGGCTGACGAAAGAGACATTGAAGAAGGAAGCCGTGATTGTATAGTGGTTAGTACTCTGCGTTGTGGCCACAGCAACCCCAGTTCGAATCCGGGTCACGGCATTGGGAATAAATGCAGAGTGGTGCAGCATAAGCGTGCAGGGCCATTACCCAGATGTTGATGGGTTGAAACCATACACTGTTATGCTAACCTTTTGACAATACACTCAGTGGCTCTGACTGACCTGCGCATCTCATTCCTCCTCCTCTTGTCTCTGTGCTATTTTGTCAAGAAGCAAATGAGTCTTTTCCAAAATATTTGTTCTGAGCTGCTTCAGAACATGTTTTACAAATGAATCCATCTAACAACTTTCTGAGCTGTTCCAAACATCTGAGTCACATAAATGATGACTATTACTGAAACCTCTGCTCCATTGTTTATTTGACCCTTGGGGAATAAAGAGGTCGCCTCAAGCGGCCCTCCTCTCAAGGGTTGGGATGGTCCCGAGGACACTGCATGAGAAAGCGGTGGGTGTGAACAACAGAATAAAAGTTACTCGAGCTAGCCAGGAGTCGAACCTAGACTCTTCTGCTCCGTAGTCAGACTCGTTATCCATTGCGCCACTAGCCCATCTCACGGCAAAGATCTCCTTTTCATCGTGTCGGACCACGACTGAGTGGTGGGAGCATGTGGAAATGTAATTGGATTAATCAAAACACATGCCTCGTGTGGGGGTTGAATTCAACCTTCAGATTATGAGACTGAAGCGCTGCCTACTGCGCCAACGAGGCTCAGCAAACACTAGAACGTAGAGACGCATGTGCTTGCTAAGTTAGCTTTGTAGCGGCATGTGACCGTTTAGTACCACTGTTTTACATGACCTTTGATACCTCAGTTGGTAGAGCGGAGGACTGTAGAGTACAAAGGTGGACATCCTTAGGTCGCTGGTTCCTCTCTGGCTCGAAGGACTCTTTTTTCCAAATCTTCAGAGGAAAGGTTTGTTAGGAGTGGCTGACAAAAGAGACATCCAAGTAAGAATCTGTGATTGTATAGAGTTTAGTACGTTCCGCTGTGGCCCCAGCAACCACGGTTCTAATCCGGGTCACGGCTTTGGGAATAAAAGCAGAGTGGCACAGCGGAAGCGTGCTGGGCCCATAACCCAGAGGTCGATGGATCAAAACCATCCTCTGTTATGTTAACCTTTTGACAATACACTGAATGGCTTTGACTGACCTGCCCATCTCATTCCTCCTCCTCTTGTCTCTGTGCTATTTTGTCAAGAAGCAAATATTTTCCAAAATATTTGTTCTGAGCTGCTTCAGAACATGTTTTACAAATGAATCCTTCTAACACCTTTCTGAGCTGTTCCAAAGATCTGAGTCACATAAATGATGACTATTACTGAAACCTCTGCTCCTCCATTGTTTACTTGACCCTTGGGGAATAAAGAGGTCGCCTCAAGCAGCCCTCCTCTCAAGGGTTTGGGATGGACCAGAGGACTCTGCACGGGCCCGCGGCGGGTGTGGAAACAGAAAAAACGTTACTCGAGCAAGCCAGACCTAGACTCTTCTGATCTATCATCAGACACGTTATCCATTGGCCACTAACCCATCTCACGGCAAGAATCTCCTTTTCATCGTGTTGGACCACGACTGACTGGGCGGAGCGTGTGGAAAAACAATTGGATTAATCAAAACCCATACCCCGTGTGAGGGTTGAATTCACGACCTTCAGATTATGAGACTGACGAGCTGCCTACTGCGCCAACGAGGCTCAGTAAACCCTAGACCAGACATGGGCAAACTACGGCCCCCGGGCCGTATACGGCCCGTTAGGCTTTTTAATCCGGCCCGCCGAACTTGTCCAAATTATCGTAAAAACCCATGGATGTGTAAAATCCTGTTTCATTTCCCTTTCCCCTGCAATACCCTCGTTTCCCCGATAGACGGCGCACTAGTCTAGACACACTTTCCAGCTGACATTTCCCCCCTTCGGTAAACATGAGCGGACCAAAGAAAAGAAAAGTGGACACTGAGTGCCGAGTGTTTAAAAAGGAGTGGACAACAAAATATTTTTTTACTGATGTCCGATCAACGGCTGTATGTCTGATATGCCAAGAAACGGTTGCAGTTTTCAAAGAGTACAATATCAGCCGTCACTTTGCCACAAAGCATGCTAACTACGCTAGCAAGCAGTCAGCACAGGAACGGGCGGCTACTGCTCAGAGGTTGGCAGCTAATTTACAGACTCAGCAGAATTTTTTTCACCGACAAACTGCGATCCAGGAGTCAAGTACCAAGGCAAGTTTTTTGCTGGCATTCAAGTTAGCAAAGGCTAGCAAGCCTTTATCCGAAGGCGAGTTTTTGAAAGAATGCATAGTAGACACAGCAGATCTCTTGTGTCCGGAAAGCAAAGGCAAGTTTGAAAAAATCAGCTTGTCTCGCAGGACAGTGACTCGGCGTGTGGAACTGATTGACGAAGATATAGTCAGCGAGTTAAACAAAAAAGCGGAGTCCTTTAATTTATATTCACTAGCACTGGATGAAAGCAACGACATGAAAGACACTGTTCAGCTCCTAATTTTTATCCGAGGGATAAATGACAGTTTTGAGATAACGGAGGAGCTTTTGAGCATGGAATCGCTGAAGGGGAAAACGCGAGGAGAGGACTTATATGAACAGGTGTCTGCTGTCATCGAGAGAATGAAGCTGCCTTGGAGTAAACTTGCCGGTGTCACCACGGATGGATCGCCAAATTTAACTGGAAAAAACGTCGGGTTGCTGAAGAGAATCCAAGATAAAGTGAAAGAAGAAAACCCTGACCAGGATGTTATTTTTCTTCACTGCATCATTCATCAAGAATCTCTGTGTAAGTCTGTATTGCAGCTTAATCATGTTGTGGATCCAGTTGTAAAACTTGTTAACTTCATACGAGCAAGGGGACTTAATCACCGTCAGTTCATTGCGTTCCTAGAGGAAACCGATGCGGATCACCAGGACTTACTTTACCACTCTCGTGTCCGCTGGTTAAGTTTGGGGAAAGTGTGCCAACGAGTGTGGGAGCTCAAAGAGGAGATTCGTTCGTTTTTGGAGCTAATGGGGAAATCCGACGAATTCCCTGAGCTGAGCGATGAGGACTGGCTTTGTGACTTTGCGTTTGCTGTGGACATATTGTCACACATGAATGAGCTGAACGTTAAGCTGCAGGGGAAAGATCAGTTTGTGCACGATATGTACACAAATGTGAGAGCCTTCAAATCCAAGCTGATTTTATTCTCCAGGCAAATGTCAAACAAATCTTTCGCTCATTTTCCCACACTGGCCATGCAGAAGGCCACCCAAAACGTGAAGAAATACTGCAAATCACTGGACGACATGCACAGAGAATTCTGCCGTCGGTTCACTGATTTTGAAAAAATTGAAAAGTCACTTCAGCTGGTGTCCTGTCCCCTGTCACAAGACCCCGAAACAGCACCGCATGAGCTGCAATTGGAGCTGATCGATCTTCAGTCTGACTCCATCTCAAAAGAGAAGTTCCGATCTCTTAAACTGAATGACTTTTACGCTTCACTTAACGAAGCCACATTTCCAAACCTCCGGAGGACGGCACA